>NC_030433.2:17408898-17578898 GCF_001660625.3 Ictalurus punctatus
CCATCTTCCGTTTGAGGATGCCCCACAGATGCTCAATAGGGTTTAGGTCTGGAGACATGCTTGGCCAGTCCATCACCTTCACCCTCAGCTTCTTTAGCAAGGCAGTGGTCGTCTTGGAGGTGTGTTTGGGGTCGTTATCATGCTGGAATACTGCCCTGTGGCCCAGACTCCATTCAAGGTTCCTTCAATGAACTGTAGCTCCCCAGTGCCGGCAGCACTAATGCAGCCCCAGACCATGACACTCCCACCACCATGCTTGCCTGTAGGCAAGACACACTTGTCTTTGTACTCCTTGCAGCCCCAGACCATGACACTCCCACCACCATGCTTGCCTGTAGGCAAGACACACTTGTCTTTGTACTCCTCACCTGGTTGCTGCCACACACGCTTGACACCATCTGAACCAAATAAGTTTATCTTGGTCTCATCAGACCACAGGACATAGTTCCAGTAATCCATGTCCTTAGTCTGCTTGTCTTCAGCAAACTGTTTGTGGCCATCATCTTTAGAAAAGGCTTCCGTCTGGGACGACAGCCATGCAGACCAATTTGATGCAGTGTGCGGCGTATGGTCTGAGCACTGACAGGCTGACCCCCCACCCCTTCAACCTCTGCAGCAATGCTGGCAGCACTCATACGTCTATTTCTCAAAGACAACTTCTGGATATGACGCTGAGCACATGCACTCAACTTCTTTGGTCGACCATGGCGAGGCCTGTTCTGAGTGGAACCTGTCCTGTTAAACCGCTGTATGGTCTTCGCCACCATGCTACAGCTCAGTGTCAGGGTCTTGGCAATCTTCTCATAGCCTAGGCCATCTTTATGTAGAGCAACAATTCTTTTTTCTTTTTTTTCAGATCCTCAGAGAGTTCTTTGCAATGAGGTGCCATGTTGAACTTCCAGTGACCAGTATGAGGGACTGTGAGAGCGATGACACCAAATTTAACACACCTGCTCCCCATTCACACCTGAGACCTTGGAACACTAAGTCACATGACACCGGGGAGGGAAAATGGCTAATTGGGCCCAATTTGGACATTTTCACTTAGGGGTGTACTCACTTTTGTTGCCAGCGGTTTAGACATTAATGGCTGTGTGTTGAGTTATTTTGAGAGGACAGCAAATTTACACTGTTACACAAGCTGTACACTCACTACTTTACATTGTAGCAAAGTGTCATTTCTTCAGTGTTGTCACATGAAAAGATATAATCAAATATTTACAAAAATGTGAGGGGCGTACTCATTTTGGTGAGGTACTATGTATGTGTGTATATGTGTGTGTGTGTGTGTGTGTGTATGTATGTATGTATGTATATGTATGTGTATATATATATATATATATATATAAAATATTTTAGAATTGGCCATAGTTCTCTTGTATAGCGTCAAACCGGTGGTATTCGTGCTTTGTATGCATCCTGTTATTTGTAAGTGATTGATTGAATTCAAATGACACTGGTGCAAATTTCCTGTAGCAGGCAGGAATACATACCGGAGCGATTATATCAGTCGCGTTTATGATGTTTTGCTGGTTCGGCTGAACCAGAGCAAACGGCAGTGCTTGAATTATACACACATCCTTCATTAAGCTAAATAACAGCGATGGAAAGGCCAATAAGACTTTTTATATGACATTTGTTATCCAAAAATACTTATTTAACGGGCTTGTAATTAATTCTGAAGGCTATTTACAATTCCAATTAGGCACGCAGGGAAAAACAGCCATTTACTTTCTCCAACGATGGATTTCAGGCTGTGCGAGTGTGTTCTGCGCGGTTTAGACGCGGCAGTATTGCGTTTAGTATAACCGTATGGTTCCTGTGGATTGAGTCTGTGCCAGTTTGGATCTGGCACACGTTGGAAGAAATTGATAGCACCTGGGCATGAATGCCACGTTTCTTTCCAGATGAGAGCGGCTGTGCTTTTCTAGGTCAGTCTCTCTGTGCCCAGAGAATAGGCTGTGTTTTACCCATTACTTCTAATATGATCACTAATATTTTTACTCACTGCCCAGCCCTGGGGCAGTGGTGGGCCCAGGATAGCGAGAGAAACTAGATCAGTCACATCCGCTGTCGTACTGGGAACATTTTTTTTTTTTTTTTTTTTCCTTCTTTCCCTCAGTCAGGCATGTTACCAGCACTTTAGTCGCAAGTTAATGTGACAAATGACGAAATTAGGATAAACTATTGCCTTCCGCACTTGCTCAGTCCTAACCGTAAAATAAGGTATGACTTAAGCAGACGCCGCTGGTCAGGTGTGTCTCGTTTCTACACTGTCGAACACGTGCAAAGTCTACAAATGGCATCTTGCTGGATCAAGATCAGTTGACTGCAATTTTCTCCTAAAATGGCTTTCATATGTAAATCTGCATACAATTTATTCCATCATCTTTTCACACAGACAGGAGGTAAAAGTCAGAATTTCTGATGTATACTGGGTTAGAAAGGCTAAAGTCATTCAAAATATATTTTAAAGATTTGTTTTTTTTTAAATAACTAATTGTTTTGGATGGGATTCCCTCTCCATACCATGTTTATAATCTTCACTGTTAATGATGGCTGTCTGGTTAAAATAAAAGCTATCCTGACAGGATTTCTGAGGGGATTCGTATCAGTCATATGGTGACTGTTGGTCATATGCATTATAGTTGAACGTATGTTTATAAAGCTCACTGTTACTGCTCACTGTAGCTAATACTAGTTAACTAGCTAACACGTCTAACCTCACAGGATTTCTCGATTAAGGGACTTGTCTTTGAGTTCATATATGGACTCGGCGTGCCCCTCGGCGCATCTAAGAACATGCTCAAAACGCTACATATGAAATGTCCACCAACATTCGGCCCTCTGCAATAATAAGTGAACATTTATTCCTTTTGTAGGTTTGTGTTAACATGGCAGTAAGTTTGTGCATGTGTGTATGGCAAGGTAAACCCCAGCATGTACCGCTGTGTTTCTCTGATTCCTGCACACGCTCTCACTGAGCACGGGCGCATTTTAATTAAGGTGACATTTTGCTCGGCTGCGGGGATCAATGCAGGCAGATCGCTTCTAATGAGCGACGACCCTGCCTTTCATTCCCTGCTAATAGCGCCGCTGCCTCGCAAAGAAATATTATGGCTTTGCTTGATGTCTGTAGACAAAGTCAAAAATAGCTTCTATGTAGGCGCCACCGATGTGTCTAGGAAAATGTTATTTCATCAATTAGTACATGCGTGTGGTCTTTTTGTAGTCCGGGAAACAGCTCCATTGCCAAATAGCACTGAGCTTTCTTTTTGGAATGAGGCTAATTAAATTTGGCCATTGTTTCTATGCTAAAGCACCAGCTACAATTTTGCCCACGGACGCTTTTGTTCGGCATCTGAACGTGTTGCCAACCGGACTCACTCCAACAGACATGAAAGAATCCAATTTTCATTCGATGATTCTCATGTCTGTATAGTTCGCTCGTAGTGGTTATTGAAGCAAGAGCTCATACTCATGCTAACCAGAATGTTCATCCCACAACTCCCCCCCCCCCCCCCCCCCCCCCCCCCACACACACACACACACACTTCTGTATTAGTCATTTCAAAAGTGAAATTCATGAATGGCAAATGCAGCATTTTAAATTGCTGTATGGTCAGTCTGGGCAAAAGCCCAGATATTTTACAGCTGTTTTATTGCTTACATTGGTTTTTGTGGTGAGATGTTTCATAAGAAAACTTGAACAATAAGGACCGAGTTGTGTGCATGTGTGTGCATCACATGCACATATGCTGGTGAGACCAGCCATTTCCTCTGGCAATGTGGCAGGGTGATGACTGCTGACAAGCTTGTGACATGAAACAAAGGAGGAAAGGATACTTGAAAGAAAGGAAGACCTCTCACAACTTTGATTGTTCTAGTTTTAGTGCTTCCTCAAAAATAGCACTTACTTGAGAAGATGGCATGACAAACACGTCTATTCTTACCACCTTGAGATCCATCGGGTCCTTTTAAAGGGTACTTTCTGACTTGTAGTAACTGTTGGTATATTCCTCAGGATTCCATTATAATAGTTGCTTGATTTTCCAGTCAGGTTTCCCTCTCTGTCTCATACTACTGTGTCTGATCTCGATCTAGATAAAGGCAACATGGGCTTTCCTTAGAATACAAATGTCCTCTATTCGTTTGATGTAATTCTTCAGTAAGACCTGCAATACCTAATAAAATAAAGATAATTTTTATAACATGCACCAAAGAGGACCACATTACGAAGCACAGGAAAGGATAAGCAGTCACACGGACATGTTAATGCACAAGTATTCACCTTTACACGCCTTGTCGAGAGTGTTGAGTGGCAAGATGACCCCCCCCCTGACCCCAGAGATCCAATTGACATTTCTAGAATTGATGTTTGTTACATCTGGTTCTGTTTCACGGCAAAGGTCATTTTATACTGATGGACGAAACGCTTCTCTACGTTAAGCCTGATGATGAATAAGCACTCACTGTCTAAGCAATGACCCCCAGAGTCCAGTTCGACTTGTGCACCGTTTAAATTGTAGCCCTTTAAAGTGCCAGATTCCAGTTGGTCAAGCTTTACTGTATCTGTTTGGCCAGAGGCTGGTATCAGCCACACACAGGATGCTTTCAGTCCTTATCTGGGCTTTTAGGCTGACTGTTGAGTGCTAGGATTGACCTTTAACCTCCCCCACCCTAACCCACCCCACCCTACCCCAAGCTAGCCCTTCCTCCCCTCTGTAAATTCCTTCCCCTTAACTCAAGGACTGGAACTTTTTTTTTGGGTGAGTTGGGTGAAAAGGTGTTATTTATTTCTTTTTTAACAATAGGCTTTGTATGAACACTTGCTCATTGCTAAGCAGGGAATCATTCTCAAGGCTTTCCTGACCTTCGCTATTCTGTATTAGAAAAATGTGTCAATGTGTTAATTCTCTAAGGATGTTATTTGCCAACGATGTAGCAAGTGTCTCTTCCGTTTTGTCCAACAATTCGCACACTAGGTACTATGTAAAGAATAAAACACTAAGGGATGTGCTGCTAGAGGAAAATAATCAGTGGTGCGGAGTTGATTTATTTCTTTATAACAACACACACGTTTGTATGTATTCCTCTTATACCCAGGAGATTTTAGGTATTAAAGAATGGCTCTTCATATTTTTATACATTACTAGTTGCACTTAACCACTTTAAATTATGTAGTACTGTACAGTGGAAAGTAATAGGATAGGCATACGGTTATGAAAGTGAGGAATGTAAGGCTGGGATCACAAATGGCTTGCAGGAGTATAAACTGGCTAATAATACACTAGTAGTACATTTCTGAGTGTGAATTTTCAGACTAAGTCACCCTCATAAAAATTCACTATAGTGTAGTATGTTTTTAACTGATTTTATTTATTTATTTATTTATTTATTTAGTCATGTTACAGTTTACACAGGGATAAATTATTAGCAACAGCGCAGTCTGGGACAAATATAAGACCTAAAAAATATATAATTACATATTATTGCTGCATTATGTCAGGATTGGTACATGAAAATCCATGATTGCCACATTTTTTCAGTGGGGTTTTTATGGAAAACATGGTAATGAAAAGTCAAACAAGAGCTTACCAGGTTTTATGGTGGTACTTTATGGCAGCTATTTTGAGTTTAACCATGTAACCTATGTACCTATATAACAATGGCACTACTTTGGTTGTACTATGGTGCTTTATGGTTATTTCATATTTAACGGTTACACTGCCACTGTGCCACTGATATATCATGCTGTTTTTTTGCACCAGGAACCATGGTTAAATTTTTTTGCAGTGGCATTTTTTTTGCATAACATCGTTTTGTTTTTTTTCTGTTAATACTACTCAACATAATGAACTTCATGGAAACATGCAAGACTTCATATTTTCCTTTGCTGAATGCAGTTTTTCCAGATGACATTTTCTATGACATTTTGACTAAGTGTTGATGTATGGAGATCTGAATCTTTACGGGTCGACGTCTGTTCTTGTTTAGCCCCCTCTGTAGGTGAGCCGAGAGTATCTCTCCCTTCCCCTCTCTTTCTTTCCGTCGCTCTCTAAAACTCCTTGGTTTCCTGGGGGACTTAAGAGCAGCTTCCTTTAGCCTAGAGGGCACCACCGTCTTCAGCATATCGTCCAACTTCAGTTCCCCAAATCCCTGCTGAATCTTCTCACTATTTTTTCTTTTCTGATCGGTTGGTTGGTTGAGGTTTCCTACAATTCTGAAAAGGCCAAGATGGCAGGAACTATACGTAATGCAATGCAACATCGCTCCAGAATGCTACTATACTTTTTTAGTAACTCAAGCCCAGCATGTGAGAATCATCACTGAATGAATAGAGTGTCTCGTTTAGATTAGATAGTCTATTCTTCACAATCCACTGTAGCGTTAAAAGTGCCTGAGGCACAGTCTCCTCTGTTTGGATTATTTGCATTCTCCCACATCTTTCTGCAAAAAAAAAAAAAAGCCTTTCTGGTTTTTCTCACTCTAATAACTTGATTGCAGATAATGTACTTTTGGACGACGAGTCAATACAGTTGCTCAAAGCCCTTAACGTCAGCAAGTATTTTGGTCTCGGGGAGCTTTACAGTCTTGGTATTCACATGCAAGCAACTGAGCTGAAGCTTTTAATACCCCACTCACACCAAACAGCGCAGAGAATGGAGGCAGTTTGTCTGAGGTTAACCTTTAATCTCCCAAATTAACAAGAAACCTCCCCTGCTGCTTCATTGAGATGTGGGCTTTTTGTAGGGCAAACAATGCACTTTTTCCTAAAAATAAATTCCAAACGTACATCAATTTCAGAGTTGTGTTAGAGTTCACACCAAAATGATTAATGCAAGGGTTTTTTTTTTTGTTGTTTTTTTTTTTTAAGTGCTTATAGGCAATTATAGGTTTAAGGCAATTATTGGGGAAATGTTCCTGCATATAAGGGTAATTTTGTCCTTTACGCTAGAGTTATAAAAGACAGTTTTGTGGAAATAGAGAGCTGGTGTATGAGCAAACCGCACTTGACTGCTCTTGACAATACAGTCATTGAAATGCACATTGATTAATTAATTAGAGGCTCTTATTTGCAAATGGACTGTCTGAGCTGATTATCAAATCTGGCTTCTTTATTAGCTGCAGCACTTTTAAACCCCCCGTGACTGTGCGTGAGGTCTCTCGTGTTTGTGTGTGTGGGGGGGGGGGGGGGGCGCGTCCTCCATGAGTAGTGAGCGTCTAAAAGTGGAGGGAGAACAGCGGTGCAGGTGGAAGAACAGTTCCTTTAAGCCACTTCAGCCCACATCGTAATGCAGATTTATCTCCGTCCATGGCAGCAGACAAAATGATAAATGTTTGTATGGAGAGAATTGTAATTTGGCCAAAAGTACAATTAGAAAACAATGCAAGTGTGTCATAAATTGAAGAATTGAAGAATGAAATTCTGGGCTGATTTCAGTTTTATTACCTCTTGCCTATTTTTATTTATTTATTTATTTATTTATATGTTCAATATCCTGCCATTCTTTCGTGACCTAATATCAGTTGTATATCATTATATAAGGAACATAAGGGCCCTTATTTTCCTAGTGCATCCTGAAGTGTATTATTCCTCTTATAGCACAGAAATTTGCCAATGGTAACAATTTTATTATTATTTATTGAAATGACATATCCTACTTTTTATCCGTTTGTTATTATGTTTAATATTGTGGATCGTCTGCAAAACAATTTAGTTTCTTTTATCACTTGTAGCAGCTAGAAACGGTTGTTCCCTCACCACTTGAGGGACTTGTCAGATTACTAAGAAACCAGAAAGCACAAAAAGTCCTCTGTCCTGAAGACAATGTACTGAAGGTTACAGTACACTAATACTGAAGATTGCTTCCAAAAATTTTTTATTTTTTTTTTTATTTTTTTTTTTTTAAATGTCAACAGAACATTTTACCGCATAAAGAATTAGCATATATTTTCTTTGTTAAATTACAACCCCTTATAATATCTACATTGTGTTAATCATTCCTGTGAATTAGCTTTTACTATAGAAACAGTAATGTGTTAGAGAAAATTAATAAAAATCTGTGATTTGTCTTGCAGAACTGTAATGTTATAATACATTAATCGCTCTTTGACCAATCAGATTTGAGAATTCAACAGCACCGTGGTATAAATAGAATTAACATGAAACATTAAGTAAGAGAAAACGTATTTGATCACATCAGAGTAACCAGATGATTCACATCAATTGGAATACCTTGTGAAACTAATAGACCATCCGGTACACTTGGAGTCACTCATGTTGGGGTGAAGAAAAACAAGCGGACACATTTGATAACGGTGGAAATGATGGTTGACCCCTCCGGAGCAGATGGATATCAAGGTCCTGGCCGGCGAATGAAAGGCCTCTTTGCGTTCGGTGTGTAGGGGCATTGTGACCAGTGGCTTTGTCCAGATGGTTCACATACCTTTAGTCATGCTTTGGGCGAGGAATGCGCTCCCTTGGGAAGGCTCACAGCCTAGAAACAACGTTAACATAAACATCCTTTCTTCCTTGCATCCCGAAATGATCCAATCCACGACTCGGCCACCGTGAGAGGCGGGACATCGGCGTTCCTACAAAGGATTTCACTCGTTTCAAAAGACCTGCTGTATTGGCATCTGCATTTTTTTAATACATCGCTTTCAGTCCTTTTTACCCATCTTGAACCATTTTGCGTGAAGTGTTTAAAACATCTTATAAGGAAAGCATGGTGAAAAACGGCTTTAATCATGATGCGGTCTCCCTCAAAATGTCATCTCAGGATAGCTAATCAGCTCTCTAAAGCGAGTTAATACTGCTCCCCAATAAATGCACCAAGAGCAAACAACCCAGTGATGTCATTCCATTCTTATATTTTATTTTCCTATTAAAAGATAATCAATTTACACATGCACATTATGCTGGAAAGGGTTTAAAATGGAAAAACTTACTTGACTGAATTGTTCCTCTTTCGGAGGCAGTTTCTCTAGGCACTGAAACAGAACTTGGCCTTGTGACAGCACCACAAGACCGGTCTTGTATCCGAAACTTCACATTGTTGGGCATTTTTTAAAAACCGTATAAACAAAAATACTTTCCAGTATGCTTTGAATAAGGCATGTTTGGATGAGTGCATTGCATTTTTTTCTTCTTTTTTTGTTTTTTTGTTTTTTTGTTTTGAGGTTTAAGATTTAAACCAGTAGGGGAAAAGCTTGTAAATGAAAGACAGAACAAATGTATTTGCAAAAACAAAAATGGTACAACAGGCACTTTTTAAAAAAAAAAAGGTTTAGTTCCATGGCACTGAAAGGGAGAAGTCATATAAACAGCATTTCTTTGTTTCTCTTCTTTAGATAAATATGATCGTTATGCTGCTCCTAACGATCGGGTGGTTAGTGTGCAGCATCTCCCAGTGTGTGTATCATTAGTAGAAAGTCTTGCTCGTTAATGACTCGTTTGGGTGCCGGAATGTGTCTGGGGCCCAATTTCCAGCTTCGGCTCTTAAGCTAAAGCATCTTCATGCGCTCTCTTTCCACCGAGTCCAGCCGTGCTCCTACATCTGTCGGCACATATCCGCGTCTCAATCGTTCTTTCAGTAGAAAGGCTCCCTAACAGCTCAGTATCGCCGTTTCATTAATCAAAGACACTTCCAGTGTCCCATTACAGAAACACAAGCACTCGGCCTGTCTCCAGCCGACAGCTCACCAATTCATCTTGTGGGGGTAAAAGCTGCCCGGTGCTTACCTGCACAACCGAGCTGTTAAGTCCACAAAAAGACCCTTTGAAATTGTTTTCTCTAGGTCAAGCAAACAACAGAAACTGCAAATTGCTTGTCTCGAGGACGTGTGCCGAGGGGGTCTTTGGACGAGGATCTCGGGGACATTTGTTAAAATGCTGATTTAAATGCAGCAGGCAGGAGACTTTACAGCAGCGGCTCATGAAAAGCATCGTTTGACCCTCGGCTCTCCAGAGATTGCAGAGCGCTCTAAATACCATCAGCGCTAAGTTGTAATCCCACTGGAGAGAGCTGTGTGTCAGATATCCGTTCTACACCGTGCTACAGCGGTGCTGGTTAAGTAAGAAAGAGTGCGCGTTCCGTCATAAATTCTATTATTGCACTAGGATTGGGCAATATGGCATTTTCACGCTTCACCATATGATCCACGTCATTTACATTTCCTAACACTTGAGATAAATGGTAGTGCCAGCTTGATAAAAATCCCCAAAAACAACTTTCAGTTTCAGTTTTTAATGACATATTAATTAAAATAACATTGGATAAATAAATTATAGAGTACTGTGTAGACGTCTTAGGCACATGCAATGAAATGCTAAGATGCCTTTTAAAAATAATGAAATTAAAGGTTCATATACTATAAAAAGCAGTAAACAGTAATAAATGAAACAAAGTAATTATTTGGTGTGACGACCCTTTTGCCGTGAAGGTTTATAAGGAAATGAGCTGTAAGTTTTATTGAGCGTCTTGAGGAACCAGCCACGGTTCCTCTGGAGACTTTGAGTATCGCACTTATTTCTTATTTTTGCAGCAAAACCCAGCAGCCTTCATTATGTGTTAAAGTGGTCTCTTACATAATATGCTGCTTTCTTTACTGACATGCAAACTTTTTTCTGTAACATTTCATTTTGATCTGAAAAACCAATGTTGAGAAATCTAAAATGTTTTCGTACTGACTCGGTAATGTAGATGTCATAAAATAAAAATGTATAACTATAAGTTTGTAGTAAAATAAATAGAGCGCCGAACACTTTTGCACAGTAATGTGAACCAAGCGACATTGAGGATAATTATTGTAGAAATAGATTTTAATATCCAATCAGCTATTTGTCCCTGAGTAACATAACCTTGGTACATAATTTAGCATGATACTGATATCATCATATTGTCCAGTCCTGTAGTGCAGTACAGGCTTTAAGTCCTATAAGTTTCTTTCTTAGAAGTGTAATTTCATTCTGGTAGGAGGAAGCCCTCTCTTGAATGCATCCAAAAAATGATTTTGCGAATACTACAAGAGCACCATAGCTGTTAAAGATGAACAGTACATTGCAGTCACAATGAATGTGTTTCATTTCCACCCCTGGGAAGCGTGGCTTGGAGGTGAGAAGTCGGAATATGGCAACCTTCGGAGCAAGGCATTTACCCAAGAACATGATAATACGGGGCTGTAATGTATTCCATTTGAATGCAGTGATACATGGAGCAATATATTTAGGAATACTGTCAAACCTCACAACAAATTCATTTCAGCTGTCAAGTGGGAGACAGATCTGTCTTACTGTCTTACTTAAGGCATATATTCAAGGGAACACTTCTTTATTTCTTTTCCTTGAGGGATTTCCTTTAAGGTTGCGTAATATTGGCTTATAAGTTTGTTATGCTATAGAATGAGATTTTGAATGGTTTCCTGTCAAAAATGGAGGGAAAAATGAGGCAGTTTTCAGTTTTTAATCAGTTTTATTTGTTTCTATAAATCTCCTTTTGATTCTAGCTATTTCAAAATGCTTTTTGAGGGCATAATGGATATATACTGTGCATATAAGTAACGGATAAAGCGTGACATGATGTACGGTTATAGGAAAATAATCAACATGGGGTGGTGCGCTGCAACCCGGGACGAGTTACTGTTACCACCCCGAAGTGGATTATTTTCCTATAACAGCATGCCCTAAAGTGTTTTTATTTCTCTTGTACCACAGCAACGAGCCAATGATTACATTTTTTTTAAAGTAAAGAATGACACATCGTACTTTTTATCCATTTATTGTTACTTTTGATGTTGTGGAACGTCCATTAAACAACATAGTTTCTGCGATCACTTGCATTACAACAGCTATAAACAGTCGTTCCATCACCAGCCTCAACATCCCCCTCCCCCCCGAAGTTGCTAATAAGTTTTAATAACAAAAAACTGCAGCTGGTCATATTACTGAGACACCCAAAATCCCTCTGTCCTGAAGATTTCTCATGTTGGAGACTTGGTTACATTGTAGCTGTTACAAAGTGCTAACACTGGAGACTCTTTCCTTAAATGCTAAATAAACGTCTCCTCAAAGAAAACGTTAAGGTCCCTGTGCAAGTTGCTACTATAGAGATGATATACCTGTGTTTTACCTTGCAGCCACTATTATTGTCAGAGCCGTTATAGAAAACTAATCAATGCCTTCTGACCAATCAGATTTGAGAATTTAATAGTAGTGCAGAATATAGCAAATCTAAGTGTATATAGTAAGTCAAAGAACGTTTGTATGTAATAGTGACAGCGTGTGCGAGATGATCTTGAATCCAAATCGGCTGCATCTCCACCCTGACTGTAGTTGGTGGGCACATTGAGGAGAAATATGGCCCGCAGAAAGCTCCATCCTGCTGCACGGCAAATGAAGACATATTGAGGCATGGGGATTCTCAAGCTTGCTGCTGGGCTATTAATTACTCTTTTGTCGCGTACATCTGCTGAAAGACTTGACACCTATTGGGACAGAGTGCAGCGTGACGCTGGGCAGCCAGCACTGCTCTCTGTCTCTCTCCCTCACCTCCATGTTTTATTCATAATCCCTATAATGCACGGAGCAAATGATTGACTTTAAATGTTCTCCCAAGTTTTTACAGCTGGTGAAAAAGTAGCACTCTGGTATTTGCTGCCAGCAGTGTTTTGTCATCTCTGGATGTCGCCTGTTCCCAGATTTGCAGCAACATGTTTAGCTGGGTGAGGAGTCATGTAGGATTATATGTCTTTGTGGAGCAGCCTTTTGTACATGCCCTGCCAGTGCTCTTATGAGTCTGATGTATTATGACAGAAGGAGTTACGACTTAAAAGGCTTCATAAAGGCCTCCCAGTGTTTTCCGTGTATCTGCACCCAACGGTTCCAAGCGTGCTCTTAACGTGGCCCTGCTGAGATTGGGTTGTTCGAGAGTGTGAGAGAGAGAAAGGCGCTGTAATCAAGAGGTGTTCTTGCTTTCTCTTTCTCCTCCTCTCTTCCAGCAAGCCACCCAGTGCTGGAGTGACAAGTCCTCCCAGGCTGCCATGCCTCTGATAGTTATTAGTTTTGTACAGAAGTCTGTTTTGATTTCCGCCTGTGAACAGAGATGGAGTGTGGCTGAGTCAGAACCCATATTGATTTCTCTTTAGGCGCTCATTCCAGAGGTGCTGAGACCCAGTCTGGACCTGACTCACCTCTCATTACTGCTCTCCAGCTGCTAGCTCTTTCTCCAGTGATCAGAGACCACTTCTAAGGTTTAACCTGAAGTTGATGAGGTCCGAGCATGTGCCATGGAAAGGTGGTCCATGGTCTGTATAACCCAAAAAAAACAACAACAAAAAATCATCTTATGTTCAAAACTGCAGAGGATGAATGGATAGAGACGTGAAATTAAGCTCACAGTAGACTACACATCTTTCTGCAAATTACAAAATGGAGAGCAGCTCATATTTTGTCATGCTCACTTAGTATTTTATTGCCTACTATACCTCGATTAAATCTGCCCAATGACGTAATTACATCACATAAGAGATCGAGTTTGACTTGGTTTTGCTCTTGTATGTGTAAAGTCAAGAAGCATAATTTTTCTGTTTGTCAGTATGGTTGATCCTTTTTACTTGATGTATTATAAAGGCATGTGAATTTCACACACCCATCCTCCTCCTTTACAGTCAACTGCACACCCACAATACGATTCATGTACATTTACAGTTCATATGTTTGAAACTATTCAGAGGCCAACCGTCAATCTTCAGGATGAGCAAAAGTCTTAAGATTGGCGTTTACCACCTTGCAAAACCAGATCATTGTATCTGCTCAAGCAGTAACCTGGGAATTCTGTTCATATCCTGAACATTTGTAAGAAAGAGCAAACCAGGGTTCTTGAGAGGCGTGAAAGATAAAAGCGCCATCATAGAGAGACCGCTGTTTTAAATCCTGATGCCACAGGCATCTGAATCCAAGAGAGCAAAATTAGCTATGCTTTCTGAGTGGGACGGATGGCGTTGCGATCTTCTCTGACGATCAGAGGCACACTAGCTAATCATGGGGATCTGTGAGCGCACGTGTGCAGAAGAGGGCAGATAACCCTTTCCTCAGATTGTTCAGCTAACCTGTGATGTAGCATGAGCAGCATTTTTAATCTCCCTGAACGTTATATACTGTATATAATTGTGCATGTGACAAATAAATAAATAAAAATCTTGAAAGATGCAGTGGCTAGCTGCCTGTATTTTCCCCAAAGTCCAGCACTCATCCTCCCCCTTTTAGAGAACTAACTAATGAGCGGAAAATAGTAATGACTGGAATAACGCAAAATTACGACAAAAGCGGTAAAGATCCTGTAGTACACGCTCTGGTTTACTTTTAATACTAATAGGTGTTGTCTGAGAGCTGTCAACAGTTCTCCTGTATTCACCCTAGTATTCATGCAGTGCTGACTTAAATGTCTGAAAATTTGCCTCACATTGTTCTAATGCAGTTGACCAACTGAACACTGGGCCCGTTCTGTAAAACACAGCGCGGAGGCGACACAAACCACCAGACAAACAGACAGGGTGACATTAAATGTCTGAGAGCCAATAGCATTATGTACAGCAGAAATTGAATCCAGCGCACATTCCTGCGTGACCGAAGACCCTGTGTGCTCTTGTTCTCTTACTTTTCTGCATTGTTCTTGCCTCTGTGTTTAGCCTGCTCTAACACAGTTTCACCACAGAGGTTTCACACCTCTGGTTATGTCTCCAGGTCTGTCTCCCTTTCTGCTCCCGTTTTGAGATTGGGCGGCGACCAGTGAGTGGGCATGGTGACTCGGATTTGTGCCTTGTTTACTTGTTTACTGCAGTCTTAGGTTTCACTGCTGTGCTGAAGGAGGACACAAGACACCATGACTAGGCAGATAGTTCACCTTTTCTGTTTCTGCAAGGATGCGTCTGTATGTGTAGAGATAAACATTGGTTAAAAAGAAAAAAAAAAAAGCAGGTCTGACTTTTTTTATTTGTCAAATGTTGACAGATTTATTTATTTATTTCTCACGGCAAAGCGAACACCAGAAAGTAGACTATAGACATCTGACATTTAAAATTCAAATTTCATGTGTGGTACTGAAATCCATCTTCGGCAATGTATTCGACTTCTACATAAAGCAACTTGATTTCACGCTAAATTAGCCACTTCCAATTCGGTAACTGATGCCTCGATGTCAAAGTATCAATTCAGTTGTCAAAAATGACCCACAATGTTACCTACTTGAAAATCATCTGGAAGAAACTAACTGGTGTACTCTAGCTGTTAGGCATTGCAACAAATCGGGTTGTCATTGGTGTATGCTAGCTAAACATAAATAGCTAATAGTGCAACGAAATATGGTACCAAGTATAGCTAGCTGGCTGGTGTTACAACCTGCACCTACCGGAGGAGTGTTCATTGTGCTAGTTAAACGACAAGTTAAACTGTTAGTTGGGCGGCTGTGGCTCAGTTGGTAGAGCGGGTTGTCCACTAATCATAGGGTTGGCAGTTCGATTCCCGGCCCACATGACTCCACATGCCGAAGTGTCCTTGGGCAAGACACTGAACCCCAAGTTGTGTGTGTGTGTGTGTGTGTGTGAATGAGAACCAGTGTAAAGCGCTTTGGAACCACTAAGGTTAAAAAAAGCGCTATATAAGTGCAGATAATTTGCCATTTAAACATAAGCTTTCTTAATTGCTATCATTTTATAAAATAAAAGTATAAAATAAAGTAGGATAGTAAAGAAGCTGCCAAGTTGCTAACCAAGAGGTTAATGGGAGGAAGACTGTGCATTAGTATCAAAAACAACATTAGGTTAGCGATTGCTAGCATTGCTTCCGTTTTAATCAGTTAGTGAAGTGTTGATGGGTGTCCTCTCAACATGGGATAGGAATATCTGACAGTTTTGACCTTGTTAGGACAGTTCGCAGGTCCCTATGAAGAAAACTCCTGTTTTGTTAGAAAAAATTGACGCCCCCCCCCCAAAAAAAGTAAAGATTAAGGATAGCTTTTGGTGTAGTAATAATTTAAATAATAACACTGTGTGTGTGTGTGCGCCCACTTATTATTTAGTAGTGTGACCTGTTCAAATTACTATTAGTAGGCCAAAAGTAAATCAAAATTGAGCGCTTAGGCTTGTAGCGTGAATGTAACCATGGAGTCGAAACGGCGTTTGAGCTTGTATGGTTTTTTTATTATTATTATTGCTAGAGGAATAAAGCTTCAGAAAGAAAAACATCATGAAAGATGGAATCAACCCGAGACCTTTTATTTCCTCCATCTCAACAACCAGCATGACAGAATCCCACTGATCAGCTCGCGCCTGTCTTTGCCACTCCGAGTAATTGAGCCGTGTTCCTTTCGGCTAAATCAATCTCGAGTCGTTGCATAATATTTTGAGAGCCGCAGCCAAAGCTCAAATAATCACCTCCTTGTCAACTGGTCTGTGCAAGCCTCGGTCTCTCTTGTACTGCTGCCCAGAGAGCCGAGCCGCGGCTGTTTACAGTGAACGTCGTACCAGGTGGTGATACTGATGACACAAAGCGATATGATGGTGCAATGTTTTTTCCAATGATAAACAACATCTGCGGCATGATGCCGCCGTTCTCTCTCCGTAGTGTTCCATGCTTAACTTTTCACATATATCACTTTTTTTTTTCTTTTCTTTTTTTTTTGCACATTCCGCCATGTACACGGCTGTTATTGGGTTTCATCTTTATTAATGTAACAGGTGCTCGCTTGTTAGAACAGGAAGAAACTCATCTTGGCAGATATAAACTACAACACGCAGGAGGGCCCAAAATATTTCATGTCATCTGAGGCGAGAATAAATTATACAGGACATGGAATGTGTCGTCTTTTTTTAAAAAAATAAATAAATAAATAAAAACCTAAAGTTAGGCATCCTTGAGGTTTCTGCCACCCGATTGAAGGTGATGCCAATGAATAATGCATGGCAGAGAGGGAACTCTTGTCTGGAGCTTTTTGTAGAGCAGCAGAGTGCTCGTGCATGCTTAACCTCGTTGATCTGAGGACTAGCAAATGGGAGCAGAAGAAAACAAGAACATAAGAAACGGGAGAGGGGGAAAAAAAAAAAACAGAAGAAAAGCCAAAATAAAAGCAGCGCTATATTCGGATATGGAAGGCGTCTCCGTTATTAGGTACAAAGCGGAAGCAAAAAGAGTTTGCAAGCTTGAACATGAGAGTTAAAGGAATAGTTTGTCCAAAAATTTCATTTAAATGTAGATAACAAGTGAAGACGTGTTTGGGTTCTGAAGTTTGCTTTTATTTATTTATTTATTCGAGCTACAAGGCACATTTTGCTAACGAATAAGAGAAGCTTATAGCAGGTAGTTTAGTATCTAAACCACACGCACACTCGCCTTAGTAACTCAGATTTTCGTATGTGGTCTCAGACCCTGTATAGCACTCTAATCAGTCGCTCCCATGATTTTTTGGTTTTGCGATCGCAGTAAATAGCGCAAAATCAAGCAAACTCTGCAATATTCGGAGGAGCTTGTGATTTTTCAAAATTGCGCATATTTTCCGCAGATTTGGGCCAAGACGCGTCATGTGCACTCATCACAACACGCATTCAGTCAAAGCCCTCTTCAGTTCATGTGTGTCGAACATGAGTACAGCAAGAAGGTCTCCTTTACAAACGAGCATCACTGCTTCGTGCAATTGCAAATTCGCCAATTCAAGTAGTTTTCCGCAAACAAAACACAAAATACTTCAAGTTGCATCACAAAGTTTGAGAAGGGGAGAAAAAAACAAACGGCGCAAAACCGAGCATTTTTGGGTGCAACAGTCACGATAAAAAAAAAAACCTCAGGTATGGATTGTGTAATCTATAGCCCTAAAACTTGTAGTTCTAATAACTTTCTTCAGATAACTTTCGTCCACCGTAAGGTATCACTGTTGTACTTGTAGCAGGTGTGGCCTAAAGTTATAAAAAAAATAAATAAATAAATAGTTGGGTACTAATAACCTGTACACCTCCTCATTTATGCAATTATCTAGTCAGCCAATCATGTGGCAGCAGCACATTAAATCATGTTTTTCCAATCTACAACTCAAGTATAGGTCTCTGCATAACATAAATGGGCATTTCCCAATCAGTGGGTGTCTTCAGACCAGATAGGCATTGTTCAACCATCCAATCAACTATGGTTAGGGTTATTTTAACAAATCAGGTAAAGTGGTTGAAAAACACCTATCCCGGTTTGAAAACGCCCAATAATTGGAAAACACCAATTTTTTTTGTTTGTTTTTGTTTTTTTTTGTTCCGCAGAGACACCATACCCCTACAATGGTCCAGTTTCGAAGCTGAACCCGTGTCCACTGTAGCCTCAGATTCCTATTCTAGAGTGACAGGAGTGGAACCTGATGTGCTCTTCGGCTGTTGTATCTCATCTGCCTTTTCTTCCCGTCCATGTGATTCAGCTTTCACAGCTGTTGCTACAGGCATCCCAAACTGCCCAATCAACAGGCTAATCACTAAGCACAGGCTTGAAATATTTGCAAACAAGTGACCTGGAAATAAGATCTGGCGAGAGAGAACCACATTAATAACCTTAAACGTTCCAGTATTGGAAAATGGGCCGATCATAGTGAGCACCTGTTAGTCCGAAGGTTAATGGCAGAAGCTGCCTCATAATGGCTGTAGGCGAAAGAGGCATTAGCAGAGAATCGTATCCTCAAGTTGAGGCGACTCGAGGTATAAATTGTGGGTTAGGAGAGGAAATGCATCTCTCTCCCGCTCTCGTTTTTTTTTTTTTTTTCCTTTCTTCCAGGTAGCGCAATTAGGAGAGCTGCGTTAAGCCCAAGTCCTGACAGAGCTCTTGTGTTTTCAGCGTGTTGACTCCACTGAAAAGAGGCTTCGTGGCCATAATGAAAGGAGTGTTGTCACCCCCCCCGGATAACATAGCTGAGCTTTGTTCAGCACCGCAGTTTCACCAATACACCTTTGCTGTCTTGTTTTCAAAAGGCCCCTTATAGGAGACACACACGGGAGTCTGGAGGGCAGCACGCCGCTTATTTAAACTCCCAGCAAATGACACAGAATGTGAGAGAGCGAGAGAAACTGATTTGGAAAACAGGCCATGTCTTATTGATAACCTTCTCCATGCACTGTAAAACCTCCTCCTTATTCACCATCCATTGATAATTGGATGTGTCTGCGCCTCTGTTTCTCAGCCCGTTGCCTTGAATAACATCCTCTTCATGGCTTTGATATCGTGCCATTTCTCCTTTTACTCGCACAATGTAACGTGCAGCCTATAAAAACGTTGTCTGTGCTTATCTGTCAACCAGTGTATGAGCAAGACGTGAGTATATTAATGTGTGTGTGCGCATTCTGAATAAGAGCTCTGGCTGTGTCATAACAAAGACTGCGTCTCCCCCCTACTTCCGTTCTCGCTGCTACTCAGTTATGCTCAGCACGCGTCTGCAGCCTCTGCGAGTGTGGCTGGAATTCATATGAACGTCGCGCTGCGGGGACAGCGGCCCGAGTCATTGATATGTGCGAGGCGACGCACTAATAAACAAGCAGCACCGCCGAGCCTTGCCGTTTGATACGTTTTTGGGGGAGGGCGGAGAAAAGGGGGGAAAGGAGAAGGATCTTGAGACAAAGGATGGACAGAAAGGCAGGGATGGTAGACACTGAAAAGCATCAGTCAGAATATTTAATTTGTGTCAGTCAAAGGCTTGCTTTATGTCTGGTGTGGTTTTTATCATCACATGAAATAATTATAATCAGTGTGTTGCATCAAAGCTTTAGCAGTGTTTTAATGTATGCAGATTGTAATCGCAGTATGGGGGCTATATGTAGTCCTGTGTAAAGTGCTCCTGTATTATCTTGTGCGTCTCACAACAGTTTCGTACATGCGGATGACACATGCACTTTGTTTGAACGTAATTGCACGATGTTTCCAAAGTTGAATTTGAATAGATCTCGATTTTATCCTGTGTCCTTATATTGTTATTAAACTAGGATTATTATTATTATTATTATTATTATTATTATTACTTATAACATAGTGCTGTTGAATACGCAGATCTGATTGGTTAGAAGGTGCTGATTTAATATTCTATAACAAGAGCTCTGACAGTAGTGCCGGCTAAAGACAAATCACAGGTTTATATTAATGCACTCCGTATTTATTTATTATTTATTGACTTTTTAAAATAATTATTCATTTATTTCTTTAACTTTTTGTTTGGAAAATATTTGATTTGATTCACACACATTCTGAATAATGGGGTCGGTTGTGCAAGAAAGGGGCAGTAAAGTGAGCCTTGTATCATCTATTGTATATTATATGCTGTAAAAATTTATTTATTTATTTTTAAATACAGTTGCATCTCAAAAAATTTTAATATCATGGATAAGTTCATATTTTTTCCCCATGATTTAATTCAAAAAGTGGTGCTTTCATATATTCCAAATTCATTACACACAAAGTGAAATATTTCAAGCTTTTTTTTGTTTTAATCTTGATGATTACAGCTTACAGCTCATGGGCATAAAAAATCCAGTATCTCAAAATATTCGAATAAAGGATTTATAATACAGAAATGTCGACCTGAGAAGAGCTCTAATCAGCAGATTAACTCAAAACACCTGCAAAGGTTTCCTGAGCCTTTAATCTCTGTCTGGTTCAGTACACAAAGAACCACAATCAATTTTCAGATGAAAGTAAATTTGGAAATCAAGGTCTCAGAGTCTGGAGGAAGCGTATAGAAGCCCAGAATCCTAGTTGCTTGAAGTCCAGTGTGAAGTTTCCACTGTCAGTGATGATTTGTGTTGCCATGTCGTCTGCTGGTGTTGATCCACTGTGTTTTCTCAAGTCGAGAGTTGATGCAGCATCTACCAGGAGATTTTGGAGCACTTCGTGCTTCCATCTGCTGACGAGCTTTACGGAGATGCTGATTTCCCTTTACAGGACTTGGCACCTGCCCACAGCGCCAAAACTACTAGAAACTGGTTTCCTGACCATGGTATTACTATGGTTGATTGGTCAGCCAACCTGAACCCCATGGAGAATCTATGAGAGACGCCAGACCCAACAATACAGACAAGCTGAAGGCCGCTATCAAAGCAACCTTGGCTTCCATAACACCTCAGCAGTGCCCCAGGCTGATTGCCTCCATGCCACGTTGCATTGATGCAGTAATTCATGCAAAAGGAGCCTCAACCAAGTATTGAGTGCATAAATCAACATACTTTTCAGAAGGTCGACATTTCTGTATTATAAATTCTTTATTCTCAAATTGTAAGATACTGGATTTTTTATTTCCATGAGCTGTAAGCCGTAATCATCAAGATTATAACAAAAAAGGCTTGAAATATTTCACTTCATGTGTAATGAATCTATCAAAGTTCCACTTTTTGAATTAAATTATGGGGGGAAAAAATGTACTTTTCCATGATATGATTTTTTTTAGATGCACCTGTATGTTTTAAATGGATAATATGTGTAATATTTTTTCATTACTCTAAAATACACATCACTGCTAACTGCATTTGTAGTATGAAATTCGTAGTATGAAATCTGCATTTGAATAAATGAAAAATGTTACTTTAGTATAGCAAAAGACATTGTGTCATGCTACCCTGTTAATTTAATCTATATTTCCATTTACAATTCTAATATTATAGATATAAAGCCCTCCTTAAATTATTTTATGATGTGTTTAACCTGACCTATCCTGGATTCTTCAGATAAGCATTTCTATTTGGATGAATCACATCCACATGATTCACAACTGATCATATAGTCATAAACAATATTATATGAATGGATTGTATCATGTACTGAGTGCAAGGCACATCATGACCACAATATGAAGGTTATATAATAATGAATGATATTTTATCAGTATCATGCTTCCGCAATCCTGCTGTATATGTGTTGATGGCAGGCTTCATAAACAATGTAATTGCAGGGTAAATTCAGTCTTAGTGCTGCTGCTAGTGCTGTTGTGTTTGTCCTTTTTTTTTTCTTTTCCTTCTTCTTTTTTCTTTCTTTCTTCCCTCCACCATCTGATTCACTATTGTCTGCCTCATTCACCCCTAATGTGGTGGAAAGGACTGGGGACTCACTGGCCCTGTCTAGCACGACTGTGGAAAATAAAACCAAGCTACCGCAAAGTTAGTGTAGGTATCTGTTCGAGTGAGACGTAAACACTGCAATCAAAGTTTATGTTTATTTCAAACATATATTGCTAGTTATGATTTTGTATAAACTTGCGAACTAAAAACTATGAATTGTGTGTTTTACCTTTTGTAATGCACTTTTTTCAAGTTTTATTACGGGTATGGATTTGATCTCTGCAACTTGAGAAGAGCCTCAGCATTACATAAATGTTCCTTGTCTGGATCAGTTTTTATATCTCTGAACAATAGGGATGAGTGATAAGACCAAGATATCATGTGTTCATTGTACAGTACACAATATGTATCACGGTACTTAGGTTTACTAACAGACTGCAAGCAAAACAGATTTGTTGCTTTATTAGAAATGGGGGGAAAAAACTATGACTTTAATTTAATGTGGGGAAACAATTGTAAATGGAATTGACTTTTCTGTAATTATTTTTTATTGCTTTATACAATTTTGTTTAATGTTATGTGAGGAATAAAGCATGCTTGGGCATGCTGTTATAAGAAAATATTCAATGATGGGAAGGCATGATGTACGCAGATGCAAAGAGGCGTTTCTATTACCAATCTGAAGTTTAAACCAAACCTGAAGATGATTATTTTCCTATTTTTACCATATTTATTTTGATTATATTTGCCATATTTATGCCATATTTATTTTTCCTATATTTATAGGTGCATCTCAAAAAATTTGAATTCTAATATTTTGAGATACTGGTTGAAAGTTCCACTTTTTTAATTAAATTACGGGGGGAAAATTAACTTTTCTATGATATTAAAAAACCTGTACATTTTAACATTGTGAAACATTTGTGAAAAGTTACTTCTTTTTTTCACTTGCATTACAGCAGCTAAAAACCATTCCCTTCAGGATTTTCATGTTTCTTTGTGATTGCAGAAATGAACGCAAAATCAAGCAAACTTGCAATGTTTCTAAATTACCACAGATTTTCCACAGGTAATCACAATGCGCATTCGGTCGAAACCCTCATCGACTCCCATGCGTCGAACACGAGTACATCTTAAATGTCTCGTTTACCAACAAACGTCACTGCAAAAGACCATGCAAAACAATTTTGTGCAATTTCACCGATGCAAGTAGTTTTCCACAAAAAAACCCCACAAATTTCAAGAATTTTTTCTGAAACGATCCCAAAAAAATCCTGTACGGATTGATAACCAGTCATTCTATTATCAGCTGCTTTTCTCTCTCTCTCTCTCTCTCTCTCTCTCTCTCTCTCTCTCTCTCTCTCTCTCTCTCTCTCTCTCAATAAAAAAATAAAATGCATGTTGTCATGTTACCGAGAAACTAGTGTTGGAAAACTTTACGTCTGACTATTATATTTATGGAGACCCTTTTCCATAAATGCTGAATAGTCTCCTAACAGAAAATGTCCCCATATCAACGATAACTTTTTTTTTTTTTTTTTTTTTTTAAATCCGTTTATGTAAAGTGTCCAAAATAAACAGATATGTATTCGAACAGGTGCATTTAATATAAATCTGTGAAGTACTGTGAAAATAAAGAAAATGTTGAAGAAGCAACACTTTCAAACCAAACAGAATCAAGAATTTGGCAGCATATATGATGTCTCAGTATCTCAGAAAAGTGTACTGTGACCGCGTCATCATGATCTGAATATTGTCATATTTCCCAGCTCTGCTCTGGTCTCTCGCATGCAGTGGTGTTGAATATTGTGGTGGTACATATGTTCCACCTGCGGTCTGTTTTCACAAGCTATTATTGCATTGACTTACCTTTTTTGGGGGGGTTCCTCTTTTGTGTGTAAATGTGCTCTAGAAATAAATTTACATGCATACTTTGTTTATTGGAGAGGTCACTGGAGCGGTCATCTTCAAGAGGGTGTCTATAGAAAAGTCAATTAGCATTAATCATCATTATGGTAATGTTTTGGCAGCATGGTGTCAACACCTGACTGAGATCTCTATTAAGAGCCAGCAACACGATGAACTGACAGATTGCTCCCTCTCTCAACCCAACACCCCCCCCCCCCCCCTCTTTCTCTCTCTCCCTCTCTCTCCCTCTCTCTGGCGCTCTCTGCATCTCTCATTGTTGGACCTCTTTTAACAAATACCATAATCTGACTGCGCACATGGAGCAACATGCTTTATTTTTATTTAAGGCCAGAGTGGGAACTCGCTAAGGCCTGTTGAATGGAAGGTCTGGCAGCCTGTACGCTACAGATTTTGCCGTTCTCAGGCACTGCCTTTTTGACCCCCCCAACACACCCCCACCTTCTCCCACCCCATTATCGATTCGGTAGCTGACTGCTGCGCTCGTCCACTTATATGCCTAACTGGGCTGGGTTAAAAGGCAACTCCCAATTATTAGCTGCCGTTGAAATCAGTGCACATGCAAATTGTCTGGTAAACGGTTGCGTTTAACAAATTTAAGTAGCGTAACACATATATCTGATCAGGAATGGCAATTTATTGACCTTAAACTTGCAAGTTAATCAAATGACTATTTTTGACTACTAAAATAATTGAAGAGGAATGATGTGACAGCAATAATACTTTCAATAGGCTTTCCATTATATTTCTGATTAATCATGATTATAAGTAAGTAATTGTTACTCTAGAAAACTTTTGTAAATGGAAAATAATGTACTGTGGCCACCAGGAGTCCATATGATCTAAGGGATATTGAGATTCCAGAAATGTTCCATATATGGTACGTGTATAACTGTGTGAACCTGAACAGTTAATCACAATTAGCTGAAATGCTGAAAGCACTTTTTTTCCCCATTAATTATTCAAGTTTTCAATATTGAAAGGCAGCTTGTACTTTGTTATGAATTAAAAACATAGCATAACTGTAAAATATCAATATTAATAATTTAAAATTGTTAAGCCCAGTATCATTGTACCATGGTTAAGACTAGAATTTTAGGTGTTGGGAGCAGTTAGGGACAAAAGACACAGTGGAGCATGGTCGATGCTGGACAATGAAGCGTGGATTGTAGTTGCTTAGAGATACAGCTTTGTCTCCCTCAATTAATTTTTGTTAGGGTGTTTTGGTCCTTTTTTCGAGGCGTGATTTTATTGAGGGGAGCTGAAGTCATTCGGTCCCATCTGATGCTACTTAATGGTGTGTTTCTGGCCAGTTGGTGTTTGCGTGTGGATGCAGGAGCAGCAGAAGAGCCGAGCAGCTTAAACAGTGCCATCCTGCTGGGAGGCAGCAAGCAGGCCCTCGTGACAGGGGGAGCTCCCGGGTATGATGGACGGTGCTGGGTCTACTCCAGAGCGAGAAAGTTCAGATTTATATGGGCCGAGCTGCAACAACTCAATAACACAGCCCCCGTAATCTACTTGGGTTTCAAACACGGCCCTGATTTACGAGCCAGCACACCACGCCGCCTCTGAAATGAGGTGTTCAGCATATGTTTTGTTGACATAAATTTGAAATTTATTGCCGTTGTCAAAACTCGCTGTCGGACAAAGTCGCTTATTAACTGAGTAAATGGCTTGAGAGAGTTTTATGTCTGCTTCCTTAATGACTACAGTCGGTCTGTTTTCAGGCACTCATCGTTCTGCTCGCCATCTCTTTATCTAGCAAGAACACACTCGCGCGCTCTCTCTCTCTCTCTCTCTCTCTCTCTCTCACTCTCTCACACACACACACACACACACACACACACACGCACACTCTATCTACAGTTTCTGTAGCAAATTAAAAGCACAGCTGGGTGGAATGTCCAGAGGGGGAAATGGAGCTGCTACAGTTCACACATCCGAAAGTGTGTGTGTGCGCATCCGTATCATAACCAGGGGTCACTTCTGGTTGTCCAGAAAATACAACCTAGTGGTAATGGTAGCGTTCACAGGCCTTAGTTGTATAATTTTTCCATTTCATCTACAGATTCATCGCGAATTAATGTTAAAGCACACGTGATAAATCTCATTAACCAGGCGTATCATTTCAAGGCAATCTCAATGAAGTTCTGCAGATTTCCCCCCCACATGGTTCTAGTCTGTTTCTAGCGTGAGTCGAGTCTTCTTTTGGTTGATCTAGTCTTCGTCAGTTCTTCGTCAGATAAAGCATGGACCCTCTGATCCAGGATGCTCTATCTGGATTACAGTAAGGACAGTGAGCAGATTGAGGGCAGTGGAAGGTCTTTGTGGATTGTACAGTACCCTCACTGTACATCATTGCACCCAAAGGTGCTCAGGCCCATTTCTCTTCCCAGCCCCCCTCTGCACTTTTTTTTTTTTTTTTTTTTTTTTTTTTTTTTGGTGCAGCACTTGTTCACTCGCCCGCCTGCCTTTTGAAGTGCCCTTTATCCTGGGAGCCGTTTACAGGCCTTTTTAATTACTTACAGCTTGCCAAAGGGCTCTGCTGCTTCATTCTTTCCTTTGTTTGTCAGGTCTCCACAATCCCCATCCAGAAGACAGCCATCAGGATTTTTGGACGCGTTACAGATTTTTTTTTTTTTTTTTTTCCCCATTCATTCTTTTGTTTATTTTCCACATTTTTCCCCTTCTCTCTACTCAGTGCCCAAAACAGTTTTCCATTCATTTTATTTCGCCACATCCTTTAGAAATTTAGGAGCTAAGCTTACAATGCCAACATGCAGGCATTACAAAAAAATAATTACAGCCCATTTTTGCCGATCGCTTTTTTTTTTTCTTTTTTCTCTTTTTCAAAGCATGACCAGTCAGAACAATCAGCATTCTGAAACTGTTTGAGTATACGGTTCTTACTCCTCCTTATCTTATACCTTGTACACTTATCTATCTATCTATCTATCTATCTATGTATCTATCTATCTATCTATCTATTTATTTATTTATTTATTTATTTATTTATTTATTTAAATTTAATTTTTTTTTTTTTTTTTTTAATATATAGTACTGTGCAAAAGTTTTAGTTGCATGCAAAGAAATGCTGTAGAGCAAAGATGCCTTCAAAAATCATGAAATTAAATGTTTCTACTTTTTAAAAAAAATATTAAAATACTGTTAAGCAGTAAACAGTAGTAAATGAAACAAATTCAATATTTAGTGTTAAAAAAAATAAAAATAGTAGACTTCAGTACACTGTGTGCAGTTTTATAAGGAAATGAGCTGTAAGTTTTATTGAGCTTGCAGAACCAGCCACGGTTCTTTTGGAGACTTTGACTTTTGCACGCGCTTCTTATTGTTGCAGAAAAACCCAGCAGCCTTCATAATGTTATTATTTTTTTTATTTATTTTTTTTTGGTTCTGAAAAGCGGTCTATGTAATATGCTGCTTTCTTTAATGACATCCATTTTTCTGTAACATTTAATTTTGTGTTAGAAAACTAATGTTTGGCAATCTAAAAATGTTATTGTAGTGACTTGATAATGTAGAAGTCATAAAATAAAAATCTTGAACAAAGTTTGTACTTAAAACAATAGGGCGCTTAAAACTTTTGCACACTACTGTACATCATATTACCTCTTATACTTTTCATATCTTCTTTTTTTAAACTAACAGCTATTAGCTTGGTATGATAATGATGATAATAATATTATTATTATTATTATTATTATTATTATTATTATTAATAATACTCCATGTTGCTCTCAGCATAAATAGAAACTGGAGAAGATGCCTGTCTTTTGGTTCTTGTTAAACACGTACACTTTTGGCAGCGAGGTGCAAACAATGAGCTAATTACTACTCTGGAAACAATTACCATGTGCTGTAAGTATGCTAATAAAAACTAATTCGGCTCACCACTTGTAACGCATCGCCAGCGTTCTTACTTTGTGCAGCCTGTTGCTCCACTGCAGCCCACTTTAAGCAAGGGCATCCATAAAACAATAAACCCAATAAACCAGTCTAACCTGCCAAAGCTCAGTATCATATTCTTTATGGGTCGTCACTTGGCTTTTACCCAATCCGAGTTAGGTAATCCCTCCGTGTTGACTCTTGCTTGGCTTATCTTTGTGAGGATGCAATGGGTCTGATGATTAGCTCGGTTAAAGATTCAGATACGCCGTTCTTTGTGGTCTTTTGCTGAGAAAGTCACACACGTACGTTCACTGGTTCAGGCTAATCCTCACACAGGTCAAAAGGTCAATCCACTATGCTAATTGCCACAATCGTAATTACCTTTTAAACACTTAGATATATCGGCAGGTGTCTAGTGGTGTTGGATCTGCTCTTTCCCTGGATTAACTCTGCAATGTAGAGCTGAGAACACAAGGACGAAATCGTTTTATTACCTGTTCAAGTCGATCTGATTGGTTGTTTATGAAAGCACAGGGATATAAAATACAAAATAGCCTTTATGTTAGTTACCAACAGGGTCAGGGCCAAACCCTGCTCAAAATGATCACATCGACTAGTACTGAGACATTTCATCCACCCCGCCCAGTTTCTCCACCTTGTTCGCTATAAAATGTCAGCGTTTATTAACAACGATTTTGTCACAATGCATTGCTGTCATGTTTGATAATTAGGTACAATGTTATTGCACACACACACACACACACACACACACATATATATATATATATATATATATATATATATATATATATATATATATATATATATATATATATATATATATATATATATATTTGTGTGTGTGTACATATATTGTACATACTGGTACAGTACTATCATAAGCAACATGGGAAATCAAAATATCTAATGCGTTGATTTTTGAATGCAATTTTCCAGCTGTTCTGCAGTCACATGACCACCAACCCACTGAAATTACCCAACATTTTTCCCCCAATACATCCCTGTGTATAATTACTATGTTTCACCTTCCATCTAAATAGCATGGTGCTTTGTTAGAAACAGTGCCTGGAGGGATGAAAATCAGCCAGCCCTGCAGTTTAGTAAATCCACATCGCTGGGCCTAAAGGCCATTTATATGTTTCTGTGCAGATAAAGAGCGCTTTCATTCACTCTGATGGTCTACATAAATGATGTGTACCATGAGTTGAGGAAATTACTTCCTACATCTTTTGCTTGGGGAAATTGTCTCAAAGGGACACCGTCATAAAATGAGTGTTCGGTGTTATTTGACGTGTTACGTGGTGCAGCGTTTTGTACATCGTTGCAAGAACTTGCTTGAATTACACAAATACATCAATATAGAAATTTTATATGATTTTATATTACACCATTTCAATGGTGTAAAGCTTGCCAGAACAAGTCAGAACTTTTTGCTAGTGGTATATCAGGTGGCAGGATTTGGTGAAATACATGGAGGAAAAATTAAAGCAAGTATAGTCCTTAAATTTAGTTCCAACTCCAGGATCTGTCATGATGAGGGGTTTTGTCAGGATTCAAACCAAGTAAAAAAATTTTAAAAATTTCAGCATTCATATTTAAAAAGCATCAATCTGGAACCTGTTAAGAGTAACAGTTTGGATGTCCCTTTGGGGAAACCCATACAGGTTCTTGATTTAGATTTGCTTTCTAGGAGTATAGAGAATAGGTAGAATCTAAGTAGCACTTAACTAGGTGTCTAAAAACCCATACATGTCCAAAGACATAGGTAGAAAGTGGATGGTCGTTTGTTTTTCTATCCCAATAACACTGCCACCATTATTGCACATAATGTCCCTGACTTGCCTCTTGTCTCATTTACACAGTGAACTTGCACTGTTCTGTCATTACACTGTTCTGTCTTTACCGCATAGCACCCTAATCAAATCATGTACATGGTGTACTTGAGGGTGTTGCGCGCCGTGTCTTTATGCAAGTTAAATAAACGGAGCTGGCAGTGAAGCCGTCGCTGATGTTGTTTTTGCGTTGCCTCTCTCCGCAGGAAGCTGCACAGCGGAATGAAGACCTACGGCTGTGAGCTGTGCGGCAAGCGCTTCCTAGACAGCCTACGCCTGAGGATGCACTTGCTGTCTCACTCAGGTAACACTCACCCGCTCGCGTCTGTAGGGGCCTGCCTCCCCGTCTGTACATCCACAGATAAATATAGCTCAGCCCGTCTGAAAACAGAGCTGGAAATAGCACATCACCACATGAGGCTTGTTTATGCATGGATGCCACAAAAGGAGGACTGTACATAAATAGTGGAGATAGTTAGACTAGACTATATCCGAGCTCATTTGCATCAATGGTATGTGTGTGGGATTCATTTACGCGTCATACATTCACACAGTATAGGATGCTGGAAATGGCTACTGAGGAGTGTGCCAGCAGCAGTCTGATAGCAGCTAGCCTAACAGTCATGTAATTCAATGCACACATACAGGCTATTGATTGTCCTAACCTGCCTATATCATGGGGGGCTTATTTGCACTGCTGGGGTGTATGTTGGTTGTTTTTTTTTTTTTTTTTTACTGGGAGTTAGGGATTTTTTTTTTTTTTTTTTTTTTTTTAAATAGGAGAGTAAAGTCCTCTCCTGCAGTCCAAAAGGAATCTTGTCTATATAGAGTCTGTAAACACTATGGGACTCCTCTCCATTATGGGATCCTCCCTCACTGCAGCTAAAATTGCCACGCCACAGAAGTACAGAGTAAAGGTCCACACTGAACCCCTCAAACCTGAGATAATAAGTATCACATTAATCAAGTAATTGATTTTGGAGTATTAATTAGGGATGTAGATGAGATCAGACTTGCTAGTAAAACTACATTGTCCCTATTAAACCAAGGCTAATGTCAGCTTGCTCCATAACAATCCAATATTTCTGATGTCAATATTTCATTATATAGAGATAGAATTGACTTTTTTGCATGAATTTTTGAAAGCCATGTTGAATAGGGAGATGAATGGCCTTTCACGCTGGGCCACCCAATTCAATTCACACACAACTCAGCAAGAGGAATGCCACTGTAAGGAAATATCTAATGCTTATTTTAGCTGCTGCTCAAATCCCGAGATGCATGTTCAATACCCGACTCTGTGGAGATATTGTACGACCGTTGCACTCATGATGGCTACCCATCGTGCATGCGCTTCGTGCTGACATTTACGAGCAACTCTCTAACAAAGACAAGGAAGCAGTGTTGCGAACCTCATCCACTGTTCCATGCTGACCCACAGTCAATGTACTGTTACGCACACAAAAGTATACTTTGTCATTATGTTTGTCATGAGTTTTTAAAGCAGAATGGGAGGTAGGATTGTGCAGTTTGGATTTTGAAAAAAAAAAGGTTAAAGACAAGCTTGAGTTCTATGGAGCCGCTGTAGTGACATGGTGGTTATTTGTTTTCACAATTTATGGCCATAAATTAATAAATTGAGGCCACAAGTTAAGTTGTTTGGGATCCATTTTGTGGACACAGAGTACTTAACTTGTGGCATCTCTCATAGCCATAGCATAATAACTTGAGGCTTTGAAATATTATCTTGTCATATTATCTCATGGCCTCAATATATTATCTCGTGGCCATGAGATAATATTGAGATGTTTAGTTTATGACCCTCTAAATATTATCTTCTGTCCTCAATATATTATATTTTGGCCTCAATATTTTATCTCGTGGCCATGAGATACTTAGTTTATGGCCTCTAAATATTACCTTGTGGCATCTAATTTTTATTTTGTCACCTCAATATATTTTCTAATGGACTCAATATATCATCTCATGGCCATGAAATATTTAGTTTATCTTATTATTATCTTAATATTATCTAGTGGTCTCAAATGTTGTCTTGGCTCCTCAATATATTATAATATGGACTTAATATATGAATTAGTGGCCATGCCACCATGTCACCTTGGTGGCGCCATGTCCAACAGTAGATATACATATACACATATACATGCAGGCTGAAAAGCCTGTTTCTCAGCCTGGCTAAGGAAACAGGTCTTTACTTTGAGGTGCAGACAGAAACTAAATGTCCACTTTAGTACCCAAGGCAGGTGTCTGGTCCTCTCTCTGTCTGTCTGTATGTCAGTCACCAGGTAGTTATCCATGCTCCTCACACTCTGTTCTCTTAGTAAGACAGCATGTGAGGAGGCTCCAGATGCGGGCCCAGCGAAGTATTTCAGCTGATCGTATCGAGCACTTGAAAAACACCGTGGCAGATTGTAGCGATCAATGTATGAACTCTGGACAGGCCATTTGACAGGTCACCTTTGACAGTTCTATTCGGAAGTGAAGTTTTTCAAAAAAGATAAAAGTTCTAAACTAGGGATTTACAGAACAAATGTTCAGAAGTATATGTGGACCTTTTAGTAAGAGGAACACAACTGTAATGGAACATCAGTAAAATACATCAAGAAGCACTGCTGTACCTGAGGTTACTTTTTGATTGTAGAAAAATATACTTCTATAGTATCTTCTTTTCCGAACATGGCTTGCCACTAAATTGGCACTTCGCGGGAGGTTAGAAATTTACTGGCATTCCAAGAATTCTGATAATAATGATAACAGCTCCTTTTGTTTGGAGAACTAATTCTGCAAGATGTTCACCAAGGGAGCAGAAACAACCAATCTTATCCTCAACAATTGTAATAACTGAGCATTCGGGACGGCGTATTTTTAGTGCATCTAAAAAAATAAAAAAAAAAGTAAAAAAAGACAGGTTTTGACAATCGTCTGCTAGTTGACGTGCAACACTAGGCTGATTTTTGTGTGTGTGTGTTGTTTTTTTGTTTGCAGCAGCGAGGCTCTTGAGAGCTTCACTCTTGTGTAAAGCTCAAGCTTTTCAGTTGAAGCACTTTTATAGACAGAGCGGTGGCAGAGGAGCAGAGATGGAGCAAAGCTCTTTGATTTTCTTTTTCCCCCATTGCAAACTTTCTGTTTTTATCCTTCCTGTTTTGAGCAGTTTGATTTTCATCAGTGACAACAGGCAAGTGGCTTAGCCTCCCTCATTCTTACTTTTAGCTTCAGAAACCCTGCGATAGGTATGATATTAGCCATGCAGCGTGTATTGTGGTGTACCATTTCAGTCATCCCTGTACACCCTCCCTCCTCCTCCGGCTCTCAGCTCAGCTGGGGCATGCTGTCTCTGTGTTTTGTTTTATTGTAGACTTGGCATGGCGCCAGTGTGGGCTGTCTGCCACCGCTGAGGGTACAGTATGTACAGTGAACCTTGTGCCAGTTTTTTTTTTTTCTTTTCCCCAGCAATGTTTTGCTTTTTTTCCCCCTAATCATTGTCCAACAGCAGTGGTTATGGTGTCAGTTCAGTGAATTGCGTGAACTGGTGTTTTGCACAAAGGGAGGACTGCGGTGGGCAATGGTTCTCACAGCAAGCAGGAAGTCTTGGGTGGGGAGCAAGCCACTCCAAGGGTCTGATAATGGAATGGCGTGTGCTAATGTTTTCTCTTGAGTTTAAGCTCAACATGGTCCAGGAGCTTCAGGGCGGGTGCTAAGAGCACGCAGCAATGAAAAAAATAGTGACTCAGCCATTTGGAGTGTTGCTGGGCTATTACTGTTATATGAGCTCCCCTTGTGACTTCAAAGAGCTCAGTGGAAGACTTGGGTCACATCGGCCTGGCCAAGAGATATATTTAGGTCCCCCTCTTCTCTTTTTTTTTGTTCCCGGAGACAAGAGGCAGCACTTGACGGAAGGATTACAGCCATGGAACTCACGATGATTCGCTATCTGTGGTATTTTGTTTTTCCTTCTTGAGCTTGAAAGCCTTCATCCTGACCTGTCCACTGATGCAGTCTCACTTCTGCCCTTCCTAAAGAATCCTCCAGACAAACAACACGAAGTGACACAACTGGCACCAGCAAAGCAAAATGGCCCTGTTGCCTCATCCCTCGCGTTTGTGCAGACGAGATGGGATGGATTGAACCATCCGGACCCAGACGTAGACACACATGCAGACACTCTCATGGGGCCGTGTGAACACTCTCATTAGCAGGCCACAGTGTCTGGCCCAAGATGATTAAGTCTGTATGCTATTCTCTTGAGGGCCTGAGCCATTGGACCTCACATGACTTCATTAGCTCTGAAGGCTGAGTTTGGGCCTCGGACAACAGGGCCCATCCACACCCCCATCCACCCTTCCTAGTTTAGACCTGCAGCGGCGGCACCTTGGGGAGGCTGAATTTCTGCGATGAAATCACCTTCCCTTTTCACATTTTTGCCAAGTTTTCTACCAAGATAGAACTAGCTTAATCATTTAGTCATAGTTGTAGATTGCTAGCTAGGTATTAACTATCACATCCCCAACCTTAAAGGGCTAAGGCCAAGAACAAAAAGTTCTTCCAAGACACACACAAAAGAAATCTGTAATTTTTTGGATAGGATAGTGTGAGAGGCCATCTTTCCACCCCCATCCCCCTCCCAAACAGTTATCTTTTCTTGGACCATGGGACAATGAATGGCTTGTGGTATTACTGGAATTCAAATCAAACTCTCAATCTCCTGATAATGGGCAAACATTTAAGAGTTCATAAGAGGTAGTGCTGAAGAGGTTCTATGGTGTGCTCCGTTTAGGGTACTGATTCTTGACCTCTTGTTTGTGAATTTGTGGGTTTCTCTGCTGTTTCGGATTACATGATAGTCGCTCAGTAAAGAAGTTTGTAACTTCAAATCGAAGGATTGCCAAAGAGCCATTGTGGGACTTTTTGAACAAGAGCCTCATTAATATCCTTGAATTGGATTGGTCTCACTTGAAATTTCCTTTGGATTAAAGCTTTTGGGGTTTTTTTTTTTTTTTTTTTTTTTTTTTTATTATATAACTGTTGTGCCTGTGGTCTGTTCTTGCGGATTCACTCCCTGGTTCATCTTTTACAATTCATGTTAGAAGAGCAGTATTATGTCTCTAAAATAACATTAGCTCACTATGCACCTGACTGACACCTGCTGCTTGAGTGAGAGAGAAAGAAATGAAGGGGGAGTTCTACATAGCGAAAGCTTTAGGAATTTGGAAAATGTGAGGAATTTCTGGAGTGCAGGGAACAAGTGAAAGGGGAAAAAAGAGAATTTTCCTCAGTTTCTGTGCCCCAGACTCGCTATTCTTGTTGTCTCTTTCTTGCGCGCCCTCTTTCTCTCTGTTTCTCTCTCGCTGTCAGAACCAGTGAGCACCGTGCTCCCACAGTCTGGCCGCTTGCCAGATCTTCCCTCAGCGTGATGACATCATTGACTGCCGGCAGGTCTGGATGTTCTGCCAGCATTCCAGAGCGTTTATGATCGCTCGCAGATGTGTGGCCAGGAACATACTGTACCCAAACCAGAAATTAATGAAACTTGACTGCCTTCCAAACCACATATTCCAAAATAGAGAGCTGTGCAAGTAGGGTGGAGTGAAAAGACTGGAAGAAAGGCCTCTAAATAAAGCTGGGGGGAAAAAAATAGGAAAATGCCCCAGCGCTCTGTGCTCTCATGTAAATTCTTTGGAGCAGCTGATAAAGCCCCCGCTCGCTTGCTCTCTCGCTCTCACTCCCCTCCCTCCCCTTTCTCTTTTTTCTCTGAGCATTAGTGGGGGATGACGGGCAGCATGGATAAATGGCCTGAGCTTCTGTTTGGCCGCATGCCCTAACTTCTCTCTGGTGGTTTAAACCCATAATACTTTCCCCTGACCTGTTGATGTACATTAAACCCCCATTTACAACAACGCCTGAATTATGCGAGACATAAATCTCTTCCATTATGAGGTCCAGGAAAGGCGAGATGATTAGACGTCCGGGTAATGGTGCTGTAATTGGGTAGCGAGTTTTGCCCTGATCAAAAAGCTTGAAAGAATTTATTCCCGTTGACTTGGGAACGTGAAGCCGTGTTCCCTGCTCTAATGCCGGTCTCTAACCGGTGTACACAAGCTGCCTTTGATGTTTGCCATCATTGTGCATATCACTCGCCGTCTACGGCTACGGTGTATTACTCCCTGCTCTTATCTGCCTTTAATGAACCCTCCAGACTATCTGCCCTGAACAGAATCTAAAGCAAGCCTCTTTCTAACCCTTCAACACTCTTCTACAAATGTGTGTTTCTGTTACTCTGAACTGTGCTACTGTTCTTTTTAACCTAAGCCTTACAGACCCTAATAACAACCTTTTGTAGCTCTTCGTTAATAAAACACCTACTCCAGCACTTCATTCAAGGAGCACTTTTTATTCTTGACACTTTCTCGGCATGTCTGAACAAATTCAGCAAAATTGCAAGGCTATCTTATTGGATATTTCCACTTTGGCATAAATTCATAAGCCAAACATAACCACACCAACGTTGACACACCAGTAACATATCTAAGCGTAGATGTGATTTATTGTGGTTTCGTGGAGTAGGATCGTAAATATAATCCAGCCTACATCTCAACGTTTAGAGTGCCATTATAATCACTTTAAATGTTATGTCTTTCAATTGGTAGAATTATTTGGCATCTTTTTGTGATGATTAATGTAATTGCCAGGCTTTTCCCAAGCTCACCTTCATTTCCCAGAAGAAGAGGTGTCATATTCTTATTGTGATCCTTTTAATGTTCAGGGTTGTTTTTTTTGTTGTTGTTGCTTGTTTGTATTTTCTAGCTCTACAGTTCTTCACATTCTCTTCGTGGTATTGTTAACATCTCTGATTAGAACCATGGAATACACTGTAGGACCAGCTGTAATACCCTGTAAAAGATCCCGATCTTTTTCCTTTGTTGTCGGGTATTGCAGCTTTAAATCCCTTTTGGTTGCTAAGTAGCAAGTGCCCCGGTGGGCTGATTTGGTATTCAGCTCAATGCCGGGTCTTATTTTTGTATGCGAGACAAAGTGTTTTGATGGAGGGTGATTGCAGCAGCGTCTGGAGGCTGTTTGGGAGTTTTATGGTCTGTACAGTACACCGTGTGCCTTCTAAAACAGAACACAGGCAATTGAATTTTGGATTTGCTTCATCATTTTTCTCCTCTGAGCAGCCTCTGTCAAAAAAAAAAAAAAAGGAGGGAGCGTTGCTGGAAGGGCACGGATTAATTTGTTCTGCTGGAAAATGAGAGCGAGACAGCAGAACACACACACACACACACACACATGCGTGCACTCGCCACTTGCAGGCTGAGAAATAAAGCAAAAGGCACACAGGCGTGACTCGATGGGAGAAGACATTTGTTCTGTCTGTGCCATTCCTTACTGAAGGATCGAAACGATGCCCTTGTTCTCAGAATGGTTATATAAGAAAAGGTTCAAATGAATTGGATGCTCAAAAGGTGTTCAGTCAGGCACCTTTTGGCTGGGAGGAAAAAAAAAAGTCCTTGACGTCAGGGGCATTGGAAGAGGTGCTTAAGCCAATCCAGTGTCTGACCTTTTATTGTTTTATGAGGGTGACAAACAGTGGACGTAACCATGAAAGTGGTTTTAAACTATATCTAGGTTCAGCCTTGATTGCGCAACAACATGTTTGATGGCTTTAGCTGACCAGATAGAAGCAAAACCAAGATTCTGTAACAGAGTCACAATGACTGTTGACGATTAATCCAAGTGTCCAGAAAGTAAAGCTCAGTGTTTTTCTTTCACTAGTTTTAGGGGTTTTAGAGAACATTAATTAAGGCAGCGTGGTGCAGATTCCTGGTGTTCCTTCCTTTGGCAAGCTCCCTGGAAAAAATGATGATTTGTTTGTTTATTGGGCTGCACTTGCGTCCAAAGATCGAGGCTTTGATGGCAGCTGTAAGCCAGTGGTTGAGCTGTAGTCGTGTGGTGTGTTGGTGCAGGCATGAGAGGGGGATTTGGAGAGGATGGGGCGGGTGTGAGGGCAGGCTAAATTTAAATTGTAATTGGCCGACTTCCACAAGCTTGCGGGCATTTTAATGAGTCATAATAACTTCATTTAAAACCAGCTGAGCAGAAAATAGATTGGAGAGATTGGCCTGTGGCCAGTATGGATTTGTTTTTTTGTTTGTTTTTTTAAAGGCCACACTCCTTTCATCAGCAAGACCAGTCCTCTCTGGCAGGCGTGATGAGTCGCTGAGTCGGCTGCACGCTGTTTGTATTTATTATATCACTTTTCATGTCTCAACGCTTATACATCCATGTACAGTAAATGCTTTTGTCTTTCTTTTTTTTTTCTTTTTCTTTTTTTCAACCAGACATGCTTCTGAAACACAAATGAGATTTTAAAAGCCTGGAACATGTTGGTTTTCATAAAAATAGTGTATACATGGGTATTTTCAGGCTGTCCATCAAACTAAATGGGTGTGGTAGCAATCAGGAAGCAGTAATACCTGAAAGACTTGTTCATACAAGCTCTTAAGCCAGCCATTTGACTATTTCTGCTTAGGACAGTGACTTTTTACAAACTTTTACCAAAAAGAGTTTGTAACCACAAATTAAACGTCTTTGGTTGGAAGCTTAAATCTAAGGCATGGAAGCAGACTGGAGAGTAACAACTATTTGTAGTTTATTGTCGATAAAACACCTGCTCTGGCAGTGTAAGACTTTGGAAGCCTGTTTGATGAAATTTTTGCAGGTATGCCATCATAAATAATGAGATCCTTCAAACTTGGCCTACATTTAAAGTCCAAAACGGCCGTTTCAGCCATTGATCACAAGCCAATAGCATGTCTAAGCACAAATCTGATAAGCTTGGACAGAAAAATGGATTACAATGAGTGCATTAATACAAACCTCTGATTTGAATTAGAGCCAGAATTACTGTTCGAGGTGCTGTTGGAGAAAATGAACACCTTCTGACCAATCAAAGGTAAAAGTTAAAACAGCATCTGAAAGCAGCCATACAGAAGGACTTGAAATAGGACAACTGAAACCAGTTAAAGAAAGCACAAAATAAAATGTGATGAATTCTGATCATCATTTTGCCTTATATGAGAAAGTCTCGTATAACGGTCAGTGGAGCAAACATTGCCATACAAATGCGCCGTCTTAAAAAGGTGGCATTTTAATCTAATGTATCATGTCTGGTCCTGGTTTTGACATTGGCGACAGAGGCATTATAATGGAAATTGTAGCTTTCGGTTTAATATCTTGGGCTAATTTTCGTGGCTCCTCAGTGGAAAAATAGCTAATGGTGTGCATGTAATGGCATAACAGCATCTCCAACATTACTTAGATTATTAGATTACGATTAACAGGGTCATCCATTGCTGGCACTTGAATAAGTAGAGGAATGCACCGGCAGCCGCTGTGCCAGTTCAATTCCCACACCACACACGCAATATTGTTGAAGTCCTTCAGCACTTCCATCTACCACAGCCTCACCTGCCCTTTATCTGGGAGGAGACTCTGAAGATGGAGTGTGTGCTGTAGCATGATAAATGCCTCCATCCTGCTTATCCCTTTCAAACCCATCTGTTTCTGTCTGCCTCTCCCTCCACTGGGGCTGCCTTATTTCAGACCTGGATTTACACATGTACAGCATGCTCCCAGGTTTACTTCCTTGTCCTCAGAGCGGGTGCGAGAGTGACAATGGTTTTAATTAAGGATTTCAAGACTAATGGCATCCCCCCCTTCCTTTCCACTCCCCATGCCAGTGACATGATAAGCGGAACTGCTAGAGATCCAGGAAATCTGTGTGCTGTGCATGTTGGTCAGTTTCTGGTATGCGTATCCATGCGTGTATGCACGGCGGTCAAAATTGGACGAAACATGATTTACTTCCCATGAAATGGCAATAAAAGTAAATGCTCTCTGAGGCACACTTTTATTGCGTTATGTAAGTTGGGACGATAGCTTTGGGAAACTTTTAGATCAATTTCTTAGCCCAGATTAAAAAGCTATGAATCCCATTTATGGCAGAGCTCCCTCGTGAAATGCTCTTTGAAACTTTTATATTTCGAATGAGGAGAGAACGAAGAGCGGAGCAAATATCTGCCGACAGCGCTTTCATGTGGGGGGGGGGGGGGGGGGGAGGCAGGAGTGTGTGTGTGTGTGTGTGTATATATATATATATGTGTGTGTGTGTGTATATATATATATATATATATATATATGTATGTATGTATATATGTATGTGTGTGTGTATATATATATATATATATATATATATATATATATATATATATATATATATATATATATATATATATATATATATATATATATTTTTTTTATATATATATATATATATATATATATATATATATATATATATATATATATATATATATATATATATATATATATATAAATAAGATAAAAGCAGTCCCAAAGCCATCTGGAAGTAGCCAGGACACACAAGGGTTGCTTTTATGCTTCCCATTCCATTGGGAGGTGCAGCATGAATAGCAGCCGTGCATATTGTGTTATTACTGTTGCAAACACATACATGGACCTGAATACTAATATGGAGTTCTAGGTTTTAGTCCCTCTGAAAGCACCACAAGGTGGATTTGACTTTAAAACACACCGATGTGGGCAATTAATGTTTAATGGACAGCAACTGAGCAGGTAGTGCTTTTCTATACACTCGGTACAGTTCCAGGTAAACACCAGAATCATCCAGAAGGTACTGATTAATTTTCTATAACAGCATGTCTGTGAGAGTATTTCCAACTGCAAGGTAAATCACAGGTTTATGTTTACGCACTTGTTTGGATACGTTATCGTTTCTGTAGTAATGACTAATTGACAGGGTATAGCAGAAACACATAAGATTATGTGGAAAAAAAACGAGCTGTTATTTAACAAAGAAAAACTGAATTGTTGAAATGGTGAAGGATATTTAACAGTGTTATTCATTTGAAGCCATTCTTGTGAAAGTGTCTAAAGGCTGGCCAGGGATGATCCATGTGCATGGGACGTTTGTGCATGTTTATCTATTGGAGCATAAGAGCACGATGTTGCTTGTGTACACAGTCTCAGAGGGGCGACTCGGGGAGGAAGGGCTGGAATGTGTGTCAGGACATTGTAAAAATGGTTTTGTGAGGAAGTCGTGCGGGGTGGCGGGGGTTGGGGGGGTTCACACTGTCCACTGTTTTTTTTGTTTGTCCCCCCCCCCCCCCCCTTTCTTTCTTTCTCTTCCCCTTCTTTTTCCCTTCCAAGGAAGGATGTCTTTTTTTCCATTTTAACCTGCAGGTGATTAACTTTTCTCGGACATACCTAATGGAGACACGGTGAAAAAAAAAAACTTGGAAACAAACGATAAACAACTATGTAAATCACTGCACCTGAGAGCAGTTAAATAGCTCTGCGTGTTTTCGACTGTTCCTGTTGTTTTCTTTTTCTTTTTTTTTATTTCCCATTAACCAAGTTCTGTGATTCGCTGTGGTTGTTTGAGTTGACTCGCTAATTTGCCTTGGTTGCGTGCAGATTTTTCAGCGTTGTATCAGTTATATCATTTTCATTGTTATATCGTTTTCCTTCGAAGGATGGCTTTTTGTAGGTTAGAGAAACGGTTTGTGCCAAATGTGGAAGCCAGAAACTGTTATAAATAATGGCTCCCACTGTGTTTCCTATGTCCTAGTTACTGTCCCATAGGGCATTGTATTGGCTGCTGGCCCCACCCCCAGACTTCTGACCTGGGCCTTAATAAAACCAAAGACTGCCTTTGACAATGTGTGACTTGAAAGCAGGAAATAATGGGCCCTAAACGCTAAATCTTTACAGGTTATTGACCTGTGGAGAAATCACATGTACAGAAGGCTATGCTGCCTGACTCCCTGATTGTCTGGATCATGTGCTGCTCGCTAAGTGGCTAATGCTCGAGTAAGTTCGTGAGTTCCTGGTATATATTCCTCACATATTGAACAATCTCAGAGACATAAGTCTCCATATGTATTATTTTTATTTTATTGCAGGAGAATATAATCGCTGTTGTATATAATCATGGAAATTTTTGCTTCCTGGTCTTTGTCCATTGCTGGTTGATATCATCCCATTCAGCCATATTTCGTCATGCTACTGAGAGCGGGCAAATGAGGAAAGAGCTCGACAAGGCCTCCTGCTGCTCTGTCTTTAGCCGTAAAGACATTTACAGCACAGTAAAGGCACCTCAATTGCTGTATCCAGCGGGTTGCTGAAGTTTCAGTGGTCGTTTTGGGAAGGGTTCACCGTGTGGTCATCCTCTCAGGTTCTGCCGGGATAAATAAAAGAGAGCTTGTGGGAAGGGCTCTACTTACAGCCAACCTCACAGCTATCGATCAGGCACCAGAGCTCAGTTCTTGCTCCATTTTTTGCAGTATCAGTTCCCTAAACCTAAGGTGGCTTCATGGTGTGTCCTGCTTCAACTGATCCTGCCCAGAAATGGGTCTTTACTAAGAATGTGTCCAAAATCATGCTTAAAAAAAAGTTGGTTTGGAATGATCTGATTTGGAACCTATGTAGTCCACTACTTTTTGCTAGCATCACCATTCCACATATAGCCATAGTACCATTGGGATTGATCATGCTCATTGGTATAAAATGGATTAAAATGGAGGTCAACTGTGCAGAGCTGGTTGTACAGTAGCGCTATCCAGGAGGCCTGCCCTCATTTTCAGCCACTTCACACCAGTCTGGTCCTGCTGATTCCTCCCAGACTGGATCTTGTTTCCTCCACTTCTGAAAGGTCTTTGTCTTGGCACCGAAGCACAGCGAGCATAGTCCCGTGTCATAATTGAAAGAACCAAGGACCTATGTTCGAGGGGGTGAAAAAAGGAAGCAGAAAACACATGGGCCCTTTGACCTTTTGTAGCTTGGGGGCAGTAGGCTGCAGGCCAGCACACTGGTGGGATTGTACATACACTGTTTACTATGTCCCCATGTATGGAGATCAGACTACAAGACATCAGAAGGGTCTGACACCACAGAAGTCCAGGAGTTTGCCTTGCCTTGTCTCAGGCTGTGCCTGAACTGAAATACCCTCCATACCTCAGGACGTAAGAGCTAAAATAACTGGCTTGTACTGTACAGAGGAAAGCTTTCAGGCCCTGCACCCACCCTTCCATCCTTTCTGTCTTTATTTGTCTCTCTCTTTAATCTAAGTAGGCAAAATGGATTATGAGATTTAGCATCCATAAAACAAGGGTGAACCACTGTGCCAATATTCATTTTAAGAATGTAAACTCTAAACTCATTTTGGATGTGTAAGTGTATTTGCTCTGTCAATATTTGTCTGCCTTTGGTCTGCGCTTAAACATTCTCTTTCTGGACTGTTGTCAATAGTAGCTCAAATATTTTCAATCATTTAATCTCTTCAAATCTCAATGGACTTTTATTATTATTATTATTATTATTATTATTATTATTATTATTATTATTATTATTATTATAACCGTCCTGTGTGCCTGTTTGGTAAAGACTCTGACAGTTATAGTTGTGTATGCATGTATTTGGTGTACTTGCACATCTGTGTGTGTGTGTGTGTGTGTGTGTGTGTGTGTGTAAAGGAAATCTGGCAGATCCCCAGCATTTTTGTCATGGTTAATAAAAAGGGTGGGGGGGGGGGGGCTCTGGTAAAGACTCTGCCAGTTATAGTTATGTATGTCTGTATTTGGTGTGTGTGTGTGTGTGTGTGTGTGTGTGTGTGTGTTTAAAGGAAATCTGGCAGATCCCCAGCATTTTTGTCTTGGTTAATAAAAAAGGGGGCTCTGTCTGCAGTACACATCTACTTGAGCGAGGGAACATGCAGTTCCTGGCTGTCCTTTCCAATTGGCAGCCTCCGTATTGCTGTGTGACTGATAAGAGGGTAGTGTAAATAAAACTGTACAGCACAGAGCGTTACTGCTGAAGGAAAGAGTCAGAGCATGCCGTCTGCACACATTGTTCTGACGAAGCTCTGTTTTTTTTGGGGGGGGGCGTTATGGATTTTTTTGCTACCAAGGGTACTGTCTTATATAAGCGATTTTGTGTAGGCTCACCGAGCAGCAAGGGTGTGTTTTTGTTTGTGCCTTATTTGTTTGCTCCTGTTCTCATCAAAGAGACAGAGTGTGCGATTAGGGCACCTGATGAGGAGTTAGTTCTACAAGTGCTTGATGGTCTCTTCATTACAGCCTTGTTTGTTTTGGTGGCACATTCTGTTTCTTTGCTCATCACAGTATGCTCTGACTCTAGATGTGTGCTGTATCTCTGTGCACTCACCACTCTGGATGCCGTCTGCATTTTACACGCTCGTGCACGAGGCCACTCTTCGGCAGCACGAGCGATTAGCACGAGTGTCCTCTTTAGAGGCAGTAAATCCCTCTCTTCCAGTTGTGCAATATTTCAGAGGGGAAGTGAAAAGGGAACAGGCTAGTGTGGCACGTGGCACCTCTCCTTTGCTTCTTGGGAACCTCAGTTGTGTAAGGGCCCATTATGTCAGGTTCGGCCCCGCTGTGGCAACTCCTATGAGGTGCGGAGGAGGAAGTGGAAGTTGTTAGAAAACAGCTCTTTTATAGCCATGGCTTTTTCTGTGCCGGAGAGCCAGTTATTTCTAGCCTTGGCCCTGTGCTCACTTTCTGCACCACAGCCCTGAAAAAACAGAGAGGGTGGGGTGATGAAGAGGTTTAGGAGCTAAAAGACACTGTGCCAAACCTAGCTGAGGTGTTTTTCTTGTGCTTTTTTTTTTTCATCACCCCTACTTAACAGGAAAGCACGTATTGATCAAAGGGAAAAGTTATCATTTATCACTTTAATTTTTTTTTTTACAGTGGCCTAAAAGCACACCCCTGCTGGTGTAGGTTGCATGCTGTATGAACCTGTTCCAGATAATGATCCACTGTTGCTTACGTCACTGATGGGATTTAAGGCTTGTAACTCTCGCAGTTATTTAATGTGATGATTTAGCGTCTACATGAAGTTGCCACAGTACCTGAACAGCACAGATGTGGGGTTGCTTTGCCCTTAGTGCCGATCCTTGTGCACCAACTAAAGGCTTTTTTTTTTAAAAATACTTTCTTCCGTACAGGCTTCTAAAGTCTTCAGACTGAACTCCATCCCTGTAAGAGAAATCTGTATGTCCTGCCCACCTCTGTGGCAGTTGGCTAATAGTGGAGTAAAAGGAGGTTGTTTGATGAAAGGTTTTCATAGCAAATCTCCTAACTAAGGAATAAAACACTTTGGGGTGTGCAGTTACAGGGAAAAAACAATCCACAATGGGGTGGTGTGATGCAGCCCAGTGTAAAGTGGAGTTATTCTTACCACCCCAAAGTTGATTATTTTGCCGAAAGTATTTTATTTCTCTTGTATACCTGAAGTTTGCCAATTGCTGCCAAATGTATGCTGATTATTTATTAAAGAATGAAACACCAAGCATTTAAACCATAGTAGTAGTTACGTTTAGCTTTGTAGAACTTTCCTGTTTCCTCATACAATACGATAAGAGTTTTTCCTCACCAGACTCTCTTTTAACCCCTCCTGATGTTAATAAGACCAAAATTACAGCCAAGAAACTCAGTCCTCGGTCTTTCACATGTCAAAAAACATGAAATTCCATTTTTTTCCTCCCGATTCTTACAAAGTGATGACACTGGAGACTCATTCCAAAAAAACAGAAAGTCACCATATCAACAATTCCATGTTTTTTAATCCATTTATGTAATGTTCACCATACAAGTCCCTGTATATGCCGCTGCTTTACAAGCAATACCTTATTAGAACCAGCACGTTGATCTAAAGCTGTGCTTTTGTCTTGAAAGTGGCACTACTGCCAGAGCTGCTGTTATTGAAAATTAATCAACACCTTCTGACCAATCAGAATCAAGAATTCAACAGCGCGTCAACCAAGTGGCGGTATAAATAAAATCTCGGGACACGAGGCAGGGGACAACCTGGGCGGGGTTCCAACCAGCCTATAAGTGTGGTATTTATTTTGGATTGGCTTGAGCTGCAGTTATATTTCACAACAATACAGTTGAGTTTCTTTAGTGTCTGTTTTTGTAGCTTGGCTGTTTGTGTAAGATGATTCTATATCGTCTTCACAAAAAACTCCATCCTCATCTCAATCAACACATTCTATTATGCTGTCGGACAGAGAGCAATAGCTTTCACCTATTACTACTTGCTGTTTGATGCTCCTCCCCTTTTGTATGATGGACAGCCTGCAAATAGCTAGGAAACCCCTACATAAACATTCCAGGCTAACAGAATTTCCTTTTGTCTTGTTTTTGAATTCATAAACTAGGCTTTAACCCAGCACTTCTTCTTGCTTCACTCTTCCAGTTGATTTAAGCATGTGTTTTCTTATGAATTGCAAATGTAATAACATGCTGGTTGCAAGTGTTTTTTTTTTTTTTTTTTTTTTTTTTACATGCCTTTGAATGTGTTATTGCACTATTTATTCCCCTAATAAAAACTGAAAGGTGTTTCTTCCTGTCTCACGAGAGGGTACAGTATGTTTTGTAACTTCATAATGGTTGCGAAACAGGCTTTGGCTTCATCTCAATCACACTGTGTTATATTAACTACAGCTTCCTGTTTTGGTTGCTGTGGTGCTGGAAATGTAGCAAGCCTTAATATTATTATTATTATTATTATTATTATTATTGTTATTATTATACAACATTCTCTTTACCCTGTGTCACGCCTGCAATGGAGAGAATGACTGTAGTAAATAGGAGAGCTCTGACCCGTAATGACCCCCTCTGATCAAACACAAGAGACAGCAGCCTGAGCACGGAGTTCCTGTGTTTGGATTCCGATTGCGACACTTTTGCACATCCACATTTTATGGCCATGACTAACACTGAGGACTTGTGCCACGGGTTGCCATGTTCTGCATTTTTGTACTGATTTTCTAAATACTGTAAAATTTGCTTTTTGTTTACAGCTGGAGAGAAGGCCATCGTGTGTGACCAGTGTGGAGCTCAGTTCCAGAAAGAAGAAGATCTGGAAGCACACAGACAGATTCACACAGGTCGGAAATTGTCCCTTACACAATTCACAGTTAAATGGTTGTGAAACACACATGGGGCCAGTGCTTATGTGAAAAGCCCTTGGTGGTTGTCCCCTCAGCCTTGTACTGACTAAAACACTAATAGAAAATGTATTGGTAAAAGTAATTGGTTTCAGTTAGTTTCTGGGTGTTGCTAGCTAGCTGTTTAAAAGTTGTGCTACATAAGGACTACATGAATTATCTTCAATTGGGCAAAAAGTGAAATGTGGTTTTGGGGGGGTTGTTTTTTTTTACCTTTTGTAACAAATTCATTGTATTGTGACTTTTAAAATTTATCAGCTTAAGCCAGCTATCTAGCTAGTTTCTAGCATAAGAGGTGCTACATTGCATGAAGTTCCTAGCAAGAGTTTTGACAGAAAATACATGGTCAGTCTTGCAGAGTCTACAAAAGACTTTCATTTCAATCAGTGAAATGAGTATTTACCATTTTGCAACAGATTAATTATGTCTTGTTTTTGCAAACCTTACTGTGGTTCAGCTAACTATCATAACTAGCATTCCCAGCATAAGTGGTGTTCAGTACTGGCTAGCGATTAACCATAGATAAACAGACAGTCCCTCTATACAGTAGACTACATGAAATTCGGGCTGGGCGATATGACACAAAAATATCACGATACTTGAGGACATTTCTACGATACATGATGCGTATCACAATATATAATTTAACTAACAAGCTGTCTGCAGAATAGTAGTAAAATTTTTAAAAAAAACTGTTGAACTGAGTTTGACAATTCTTTTCTTTAATGCCTACAATGACAACGGTTATTTTTCTTTAAGGAAAATGCATCACCATACCAACAATATCTCAGAAAAGTGTATTATCACAATATCCGTATTGTATCAATATATTGCACAGCCCTACAGGAAATACTGCTTCAATCGGTCAAACACTGAAATGGAAGTGGGGTTGATTTTTAGCAAAATAATTGTCATGATTTTCTAACCTGTAGTTTAACCTTTAGTTTAGCTAGCTAGCTAGCTAGCTCCTATGTTGAGAGTAGTTGGGGTATGTTAAGCTGTTAGCCAGTTAGTTAACGGTAGATAAATTGAGTAGTTTCTAGAGTAAGAGGTGATATTTTACCTCACGTTTTCTGGGTGTTCATGTAGACTACATAAATTGTTGTTTAGGTTGTTTTTTTGTTGTTGTTGTTGTTTTGCACTTGGTATTCTAGTTTTAAAAGTGTAGGTCAAACTACAAGTTGAGTCTGGATACTGGTTGAGTCTTACTGTAAGCATACTCAATGCTAAATTTCAGTGTAGTGCTAGTTACAAGTTAAGGACATGAGCAAGCATTAAGCAGTGTAATACAGGCTGGTCCAAGTAGTTATAAACAGATAAAACTCTCAAGTCATGGTATTGTGTGTAGCGACCAGCCTGCACTCTTCCCTGGCATGTTGGCTATTAGACAAGCACTTCCTGGAAACATTTTGGAGTAGGGGGGTGTTTATCCTGAGTTTGCTCGCTCCCTCCAGTTGTTTATGGGTTTGAAGAGGAGAATTATGGGGACAGGATAGGGCTGGGCGATAAAACGGTATCGGTATTTATAGACGGTACACCTTTTATCAGTAACGATAGAAAAAATGTTCGGTATAACGCTTGATAAAATGTAAACGGACATGAAATTTACAAACGTGCACTGTCCCTGGATCATAAACAGCCTATTCTATGCCTTGATAAAGGAGTGTGCTACGAGTGATAAGCAAACAGCCAATAAGAAGTTGCGTGGGGTTCGGTTGTGTCATCACCATGTGACATCAGCACACATGAACACATACAAAAATGAGTTCAGAGCCTGCCGAGGAGATTGTGAATAAAAAAGGACGTGTCGACTCACAAGTGTGGCAGTTTTTTGTTTGTCTTTTTTCATTTGTTTGGGGGGTTTTGGGGTTTTTATTTTTTCGTCTGACCAACCTCAGAACACCATTGTGTGTAAGCTTTGAAGAAAAAAAGGTCCCAGCCAAGTATGGAAACACAAGCTGTGAGAGACTTGTAGTGCGCATGCGCAGTGCTCCGTACATGTACAGTGTGAGTGACTCTGAACAGCTGGTGAGGAAGAAAGGTGACATTTTGCCGCTTTTTGTGTTTTCTGTTAAAATGTTGGCTCTGGGGAGGACAGCGAGCGTCCTGAGAACAGGAGCTTGACTCGTCAGATGCAGACCTCAGCACAGTGTATTCCGGAAGTAAGTGTTAACGTGGAAGGTTTCTACGAGGCTAGGCTAACTATGCTAACAGACTGAGCCCCAACCAGAGCTCCAGGAGTCCCATTCTGTGGTAGAATGGGACCCCTCAAAGTTTGCCTTTTACATTGCACACATTTTGTAACATTTCATTGATGAAGTTCAAGAGTTCCTTTAAAACTTATTTATTTAGTCTTCAAGACATGAGAAGATATTTGTTTAAATTGTATGTTGTTCTTGACTGCTAAAACTAAAATTATTTGTTGTTTACCTTAATAAAGTGGGTAAATTCAAAATATAGTGGTTAAATTCAAACATTTTTTTTCTACTGCCTTTTGAAAAAAAAAAGGACTAAAATTTATCAATAATTGTCGATACCGAATGATATGAAACATTATATCATGATAAATGTTTTAGCTGTACCGCCCAGCCCTAGGACAGGATCAAAAATAGCCTTGAACAAGTTTGGCTGGGCTGGCTTGTTTATTACCCTTCTCACAATAACATTGTTACCTGAAGGAAAACTCCTGGAAGATGCCAGCATGCGCTGTGTAACTAACCTTCTCCCCACCCCAAATGCTTGAATGGGTTGGCATCAGTATGGAATATGTGCTGACGTGATGCCATGCCAGGAATGATGACCTCCGGCAGGCCACTGAGTATGAGAGGGGTGAGGAAAAGGATGGAAGGCGGAGGGGTTTACTGACGTGTTGATGCATGTGGTTCTCTGTATATTGGGATCCTGCTATGCTCGGAGTCCTCACCCTGCCGACAGGCTCGGCTATCTGCTGTGAAGAATGTTCTAGCAACCAGACGTGCATATACACACGTAGTCTAACACTCCACGGTATTTATGCTTATATAAAGCCTAATAATCCATTATAATCTGACTGATGACTCAATCAGAATAAAAAATGTTCATATTCGTATACACCCAAGTCGGAATGGATTAAGCCAAAGGGAATTAATGTCCGACGGAATAAATCAGTTAAATGGAATAATGTAAACCAGTCATGTAAACCTTTTCTCTCTGATTACTTTCACTGTCAGGATCTGCATGTGCTTTTCTGTATATGTTTGTATGAGTCATGATGCTCATGATGCTCATGATGCTTGTGCAATGAAATGATCGTGTAAGAAATCAAAGTTCATGGTACAGATTTTAATCCATTTCAACTGATTTATTGGTCGTACAGTACGAGCGACGGAATAGGCGTCAAACAAATAATTTGGGGCATAAATTGACCTCAATAAAGTCGGCTCAGCATTCGAAATTTATTCAGAACATAGACATTCTGCAAAGTTATTCTCAAACAGAACAATATTAGCATTAGAAGATGACATTATGGATCCTGATAATACAGAGTGTACATTTTATGTTCTTTTCAACCAGAGCATCCTTGCTCCTGAACGTCAAGCAAATATGAAAATCTCATGTCACAAACTCTTCTTCTCACTATCCATTTAGTAATTACACTTGGATGAGGTTTTGAGGTTTCTGAGATGGGAATAATTTAAAACTTGTTAAAAACACAAGCAGTGCAATTAAAAAGCTGAATGTGCTGACACTAACCCACACATGCTCCACACATGCACATATCTTTGTTTCAGATAACATAATATGCCTATAAACCTCTCTAGGTTTGTAATCCTACAAATGTTTTTAATTTGAATACACACCAAATGTCAGGAAACTTTTATATTTATATATATATATATATATATATGTATGTATGTATGTATGTATGTATGTATGTATATGTGTGTATATGTATGTATGTATGTATATGTGTGTGTATATATATGTATGTATGTATGTATGTATGTATGTATTTGTAAGATATATAAGAGCAGGATTTGGCTGTTAATGATACTGTGGGGATCAAAGGGGCAAAAGTAGCTTTGAACCAGGTTTGTATAAACATGATAAATACTGAGGATTGGAAAAAAAAATTGTAAATGTAAAATTGTAAATCAGCATATAGCATATCACATGTGCGTCTCCTATTTTTATTTTTAAAATCATGAATCGAGAATTCGATGCAATATGGAGCGATTCACACTGAAGTTATTTAAACATCGTATATGAAGCACAAAAATCCCATGGCTTGTCGCAACTTCTTTAAAAATCACTCTCGCTATTCTTCATCCAATCCTCCCACACTACCTCGCCAGATCCCAGGAAGGACTAGGCTTGTCTTTACATACTGGGCCTCCAGAGGGCCTTGACCAGTATAGTCATTGTAAAGAGGGGTTAAACTGGGCTAACGATCAGAGAGGCATAACAGTGGAAAGCCTGGCTAAATATAGAACTGAAGTCTGGAGTAAAAATACGGGCAGTGAGTTTTGTCGTCCTGCCAGAGAGCTGAGCAGCGTTGAGGCCAGCCTCCTCTGTGGCTACCAGGCTTGTATTTTAAACGTTTTCTAACGCACGGCGAGTTTGATACAATACCCCCCCCCCCCCCCCCCCCCCACGCAACCCCAGTCCCTCAATATGCTCACCCATATGTTTGTGCACCCTTGAAGTTGCGTTATTAGCCTAGTGATTGTATAAAGCCTGCAACATGAAGAGACATTTTTATTCATCTTTGTTTCTTCTTGCCAATATCTTCCTTTCTTTGCCATGCATAATCATCACCGTCACCCCAATCCCTTGTTTACATGCACAAACACACACACTACCCCTGTAGACACAAACAGACACACGCACACATGCGCACTAGTGGATATGTAACTCGCTGTTGCACCCACTTTATAAATAGTTAATGACTGCCAGCTTGGAGATACTGTTTATGATGGCAAAAGTTTTCATGCCGTTGTAAACATCCAGGTCTCGGTTTTCAATTTGGCAGCTACTCCAGCTAAAGGCCATAGATGTGCAGGGAGCAACAGTTATTTCCTGTAACATTATCAGAGCCACTGCTGCTGAAATGGACTGGCTTCCATTGACTGGGTTATTGGAAAAGCCTTCACCATCCAAGTCGTTCGTGGAAAAGTTAACATGTTTGGCACCAGTTTAATGGCTGCCCAACAAAGTCAATAGCTAATAGCTTATTTTCAGAAATAATTACTTTCCCACTGACTTTGAAATCAGCACCATCTGCTCACGGATCATGCTCTGTGAATATTCTGTTACATCGCAGAAGTGCTAAGTAAGAAATGGCTGAATGAAAGCCATACTTGTACTTTGATGATTAGTGTGTTTCAGCAAACACCTCGCAGCAGTGTATTCTGCCAGTTTTCTGATGCCATGGACATCATCAGATGTTCAATGGACACCATTGTAGTTCCCAGCATGTGATGTTGACATCAGAGAAATCAGCTTTTGTCATACTAGAGCCTAAAGAAAGGAGCCGACCCTCAAAGGGCAACACTGATTGTCTTACTATTTATCTATGTTTTATCATATACCACAAATGTAGTCAATAAGCCAAGACACATTTGCTTCTTTTGGTTTTCCATTTCAGTTACTCTCTCTGGGGGGAGAAAAAGTTATTAACCTGTATCTTTCCTTGTCACCCTCAAGGTTACATCTATTATCTGTATCCATTACACGGTAATGTAAATGTAGCCTGCCGTTATAAATGAATTAATGTACATCACTGGATGGCTATTTTATCTGTAATTATTATTTATGAGCCGACTTGTTTTTGAGTTATTGTGGTTTGGATTAAAGCCATTTGATTCAAGTGACCAGTTAAACAGATTAATAACTATATTTAAAAAAAACAAAACAAAAAAAACCCTATAATAAATACAAGAGCTTTGATAATGGTGTGTCAGATTTCCACTACTGGAACTAAATAATAATAATAATAATAAAAAACTTTTTTAAAATCTTGGTACGGGGGGGGGGAAGGTTTGAAAATAATGGATTATTGTTTTCATGAGGAAAGAACCCTGTAATGTTGCTAACACATAATGGAAGTCTCACTTCATCTTGGCAGACTCATTTGGGGTAAAGTGAAGATTGGGCAAATTAGATTTTGCTCTGAACTACTCCTTTAACTTACTGTTACCGTTTAGTCCTCCAGTAACCAGTGAGAACTGGCTTTGCAAGGCTCTAATTTCATTTCAGTAACCAAACACTGTTAAGATGACACAAATGATCAGCTGAACATACTGTAATCTGGCCAGTGGTGGAAAAGGTTTTTTTTTTTTTTTTTTGGTGACTAGCGTTCTTTGGCTAGGTGTCACTCGCTCTGACATCTGTGTACTCTAGGCCTTTAAGACAGTGTCTAGTTAAGGCACTAAAATAGTTAGTAGTCTTTGGTGCCAGGACTTTGGGAGAAAAACATCATGTGTTCTTGTTGACACACAGCTCCAGTGCTGCACAAGTTTGACCTACTTTAAAGGGCAGAGCTCAATTTAAAGTTACTTCACTCATCTCTCTGGATTGGAATGCAATCTGTATGATAAAAAGATGCTTTTGTGTCTTTTGCTAAAGGGGTTTTAACGTCGTATTCTCAGTAAGGTGTATTGATCTCAGTCTCACTTGGGTTGGAGTCACTGTTTTAGCATCGTGCTATGATGTGAAGCAGAGAGCTCTGTTTAGCACACGCAAGCGATGAGAGGCTGCATATGATATGGGAGGAAAGTTCTAGGCTGCCTGTGGCAGCCAAGCAGCGTGGGTGGCTATGAATAGTTTTTGGAACCTCTGCGAACAATGCTGGTATGACCATGAGCAGATGGAACGGACCAGGAAACCCCTCTGTGTTTGCTAACGGGGGCCTTTTTGGTGAATCCTTCAGAACCTTGATTAATCAGTCAGCTCCATGTTTAAACTTGGACCACAAGAGCCGATTGCCAGGCCCCTTGAACAGACACAGTTTCGAGAGAGAATCCTCTGTGTTGTTTCCAGAAAAGCTGCATAAACGGGGAGAGCACCTGACTGCATGTAAATCCAGTAATAATAGCAGCTTCTCTCCCCACCCCACCCTCTCGATTTCCCCCTCATCCTTTTTAAGCCTTGTGTTACAGGGAAAATATGCAAACCATTTTGGATAGGGAACAGTGGATTTGCTCGGTGGGAACACGGCGTGACTCCAGCGAACCAAGCCACAGAGTAAACACTTTCTTTCTCAAGCCAGAAATAGTTTTGAAGAGCAAGAGAAAAGCAAGAGGACAACACGCCTGTGTTGTGGTGCAAACAGAAAAAGCAAGGCCTCCTCCCCTTTTTTTTGTTTTTTTTTGTTTCTTTCACACACACACACACACACACACACACACACACACACACAAACACAAACACACACACACACACACACCCCAACCCCATCTGAAAATATTCTCTAATCATGCCCCCCAGCACCCCAAATGACCCCCATCCGCTCCGTCTCCCCGTGCCTGTCGCTCACAAATTAGGTTTGTGCCACTGGTAAACAGAGGTCATGTCATACATGTCCATTATCTCAATCACACCAGAGCGAACAGGGCGTCTGTTAAGCATTTACTTAATTGTAACGTTATTAACTTGTCAGAGCACGTTAAAGTTGCACAACACAATGTGGGTGCTTGTGCGAAAGAAGAAGCTGATCTGGCAGGTTGGTTTGAAGACAAACCTGGGTATTGAAGAGCACATGGGGAAAAAATAATGCTTTGTTTGGGAAGCATTTATAAGCTGCGTTCCAATCTGGATGCAACTACCTTAATATCTCTCGAAGGTACCTTTTCACTGGGGAAAAATTTGAACCAAAATGGAACCATGGCAAGGATTGCATTCTGGATACCCTTCAGGGTCATCAGAAAGTGCAAGTTTTACTGCACTGAACTTTTTTAAAGATTATTTAGTGACTTGCATGATTAAAGAAATGACCGCTAGTTTTCAGCTAGACTACTGAAGGACAATGCTAGCTAGCTAACAGGATTGAAAGTGACCAAGCTGCGTAGTCTTTGAGATCTTTGAGATTGTTTTATTAGCTTGATTACTTTAATCACAAAAGGCCTACTGTGAATCTCAGAACCCCCTCCAAACACTCTGGACAATGCTCTTTAGTTATGAGAGAAACAATTTTCGGGTAGTTTGGTCTGCCACGTTTATTGAAACGTTCATAGAACTCTGATTCGATGAACAGAATTATGTCTTTGCCTACGCCATCAAGGATACCTGCAATACTACCTCCAAAATCAGCTTGAAATAAGGAGTTCCATGGTGGCAGCCTTTATATCAGGAAGTCACATAATGCTGCCTAACTTTTTATCTTTTTATAAAAGAATCACAGCTCAAGAGCCGAGGGTAGAGGTAGCGGCAAAACCAGTGCCCATGTGCCGGTCAGCTGCCGATGATTAAATGACTTATTAGCCATGCCAGACTCTATCCCCATATCTCATTTTACATTCATTATCGTACAAGCTGTCCCCCACTCCAGCGGAGGACCCATCTGTCTGAGTCCCTCGCACTCTCTGCATATGGCTTTATGTTTACAGTCAGATTCCACTGTCTACTTTGGTCTCTGAAGTGGAGTTGTAATTATGGCACTCAGTGTCATCCTTTATGGGAGTCAGTAAGCTAAATATCCTCGGCGAATGCTATTTCGTTGTGTCTTCATCAAGTGGATAACAGGTGGCACGGTCCAGGCTTTCAGACCCAAATTCCTCGCCTCTGCATTCGTAGTTTGACCCAGGGCTCTCGAGCTTGATAAGCATCCATATGCACGAATATTTTGAGATGAGCTGCTGAGATTTGAATTTGAGTAGCCTGGAAAATATGCAAGTGCTTTGAAGTGGTGAGTATGTGCTTCCTTACAGCAATGAAGGCTTTTATTTTGTCTTTCTACATCCCAAAAAATAAGGAGCAGCACAAGTGCTTGGCCGCTGTATCAGTGACCAAATTAAATCAAGTGCAGGCCAGACTAGACTCTCTCTCTCTCTCTCTCTCTCTCTCTCTCTCTCTCTCTCTCTCTCTCTCTCTTTTTTTTTTTTTTCTTTTTTTTTTTCCCTTTCCTCTCAACTAATTTTTTCCCCAGATAGGATCTAAATGAGTTTTCCAGTGGCTGAGATGCTCAGCTGGCTGATAGATACCATGTGCAGACGTGCAGCCAACACCCAGAAGTAATCATCTGCTGGCAAGAATGTTTCGCCATTAGGCAACGTATAAATTCCCACAATGAGTCTCTCTTTTATTGACTGACTCTTGCATTCTGGATGCAACCCGGGTGTGTGTTCAGCTTGGGAATGTGAAAAGAAGCCTCCCCAGACCTACCACCGACACACTGCTCTGGACTTCTCTGGCCCGGCTTAGCGAGCACGCTAGTGGCAGCGGGTCTTTTGTAGCATCTCTGCATGATGGCCAATATTGTCTCTGGGCAATGATTTGACAGCAAATAGTGATCTCTAAATCCAAGCATTAGGAGAGAATCCTTATGAGCGAGATCTTTTGAGGAGCAGTGTGAGAGACAGCAGCACATGTCCAAGGGAGAAGGAAAGTTTTGTGCAGAGATTATGGACTCCTGTCGGCCCAGTGATTCACACAGCGCAAAAGGAGCCAGCAGGAATCTCCCGATCTGCTCAGCATCCTAGCCAGACAAGTGTCACATTGCCATGATACAATCAGACTCCAATCCTGTGTAGAACAAGCATTAACACCCCTCTAAAATCTCAACATGTTGCTTCTAAAATATTAATAGCCATAGTTAATTGATTAGCATGCCGAAGGTAAGATATGGAAAGGGAGGGAAAAAAGAAAGCAGTGAAAATGATTACAGGATAATAGTTTTTTTTTTTTTTAAACAGCATGCACACACTGACGTGCTTTTGTGATCGAGTTTCCCACCTTGAAGTATCTCTGTAATGGATTAACCCCCATACCATGAGTTCCTGTATAGAAAAGGATTCACTGGAGGCACAACAGCGAAGCTCCACAATGGACCCGGCTCCTTTTGTTCCCGGGCGTTTCAAGTAAATCTCCCCCTGTAATTAGATTTGAGCTGTTTGCAGACATCTCAAAAGTGATCGGTATAATACATTGAAAACGCAGACCCCTTTAATTTACAGTGCAAATACCTTTCCATTAGCGATGGGGGATTTTCGCTTTGTTCGTTTTCCAAAAGGAGAGTGTGGAGAGAAGGTGGAGGGGGGGCATACTCTTATGTTACTTAATTGTGGACGGCAAGATTAGTGTGAACACTTCCAACCTTTCACCTCAAACAAAGAAACGATCAGGTCTGGTTGCCTAGTGACATGGTTTTCATGTTGGCCAATTTAGGCGAGGAGTTGGCGCTCGTTACCTGTGGGCTGAAAGCTTCATAATCATGCCAATGGTGTTAACATCAGCGCGACGCCAGGTCAAAAAGAAAAAAAAATGAGGAACAACCAGACAATTCCTTCATCGCTTTAGCTCTCTGATGGCTACAGTTGAGTTTTGAACTCAGGAGGGAACCATTACGCCATGCAGGCTTGCTCTTATCAGTTAATAGCAGGTTTCTAAGAACTGGGATTGTTTTGCTAGATGACACCTGGTCACTCACTCACACGTCACACAAAGCTCAAGAAATTAAATGGCTTGTTAGATACTGTAAGCTGTCATTTAATATATCACTTAAAGTGTAATCACTTAAAATGCCCATCTATTGATTGCTTAGCCATCATAAAAAATTGGTGGCTTGGGGGTGAGGGATTTGCACAGATATTTTGTTTTAATTGGTATTGGTCTATTGAATATAAAACTTTTGCTAGCACTATATTTTACAGCATGGTAACCACCTAGATTTTAATGAGTACTTGTGTAATATCTGGTACATTCCTTGCATATAAGACTAAGACTAAGACTAAAGTACATAACTTGTGAAAACTAGGTGTGTGTGGTAATACTTTGGCACAAGTATTTCCAAATATTACTTGGAATATACTGCACAGGTTCTAATATGGAAATGTAGGTACATGGTAACTTGTGTTGAAAATAATTCAGAATAGCAGTGATTGATCAATTCATGATTAATAAATCATGAATTGATCGATATTGCTTTGTTAATTAAATATTGTATAATTATATAATATTAACTTTGCCTACCTACCATTTTCAGTGATGTATTTGTGTATTTATCAATGCAGTTTGGTAGTACATACCATTTCTTACCATAAGTTACTTCTTAGTGCTTGCCATTTTTATTGTAGTTTAAACTAGCAAAGTATGGACCAAGTATTCCATTTTGGGTAATTTGTTTACTACTGTACACTGTTTTCACATCATGTACTTTAATATCCAATAAGCAAAGTGTGTACTAGTAATTACTTGTAATTCATACTTAGCTATTTATTCATTACTAGGTACTTACTAAAATAAATTGCTACCATTTTCTTCTCCATATGATTCCACTGAATAGTTAATGCATGTTTCATTGCATTACCTTGAAAAACCACGTTGTTGTTGTTTATATGACATTAGTGAGTAACACCCAGAGTAAAATTTCTCTTCACTCGCAAGGACAAGTAGGAAAGCTGAATTGTAAGAGGGAGTTTAAAGGTGTCCGTTTACAGTCCGGCTCAGTGGGCAAGCCGTTCGGCGCAGCGCTGGCCGCCGACTCTGGAATGTGATTGATTATGTGGGATTTGTGCCGTTGAGAACCTTCAGTGGCTCCAGGGGTCATGAGGTCATCTCATCCTCAAATCGGCTTCCTTTTGTACAGTGAGCGCCAGGAGAAGGACTGCACAAAACCCTCTCTTTTTTTCCCCCTCCCACCTCTTCTTCTTCTTCACCATGGGAAAATGGGGGAAGGGAATGTCAATTAAACAACTTTTTTCCCCTCACTCCCCTTTAAAGAGCATGTGGGTCTTAAATTCACAAAGAGTTTCCCTTTTAAAGTGGATTGACATAAAACGTATTGAACGGAACAGGCAAGTGAAGCGAAAGTTATAAGGCTGTAAATTCTCAAATGCTTTGCTTCATAAAGAGCACAGTGATGTTATTGCATATTAGCATGTGTTTGCTTTATTTCATGGTAGTTATTAAGGAAATGTTAAACCGATATTAGCGTTTAGTTCTGCTCTAGATCAAGGGTTCTCAAGCTTTTTACAATCAGGAACCCCCGTAACTATTAAAAAAAAAAACAGGGTCCCCTCAGTATAGATTTAATTTTACAAACTGTTTAACATGTTTAATGATATTTTGACTATTTATTGGCACCACAGTGTTTTTTTTCCCCACCCATAGAACTGATTTTATTAATATTGTCATAAGATTCCAGTTGAAATTATTTATAGTCATAATAACTTACATAATAACTTGCGTTGGGTAATGGAATTTATGGATAATGGTAGGTTGTATTTTTTCCACCACTGTAAAAAATAAATAAATAAATAAATAAATAAATAAATAAATAAATAAAAAATTTACAAAAAAATTAATTCAGAATCACAGTTCACCTGGTCACGTTTTACAGACCCCTGGGATTCCACTTGTAGAACCGAGGTTCTAGATATGCATGTGGATATGGAAATAAGCAGCGTGACATAATTCATTATTTATTTTTGGAGCTGTGTAGTAATTACTTCATCCATGCTCTGTGGTCTAAGTGCATACTGTTAAACCGTTCGGCTTTGGCCAAAATCTAGGACACGATGTCTACTACCCCCACCCTGTCTCTGAAAGAGAAAAGAGGGAATAGGTTTGGCAATTTGCTGAACTTTGACAAGTGGGCCAAAGCTCCCATTAGCCACCCTGCATTGGAAGCCTTTGATGTGTGGTCAATCAGGCTTCAGGATGACGCTGTAATTCAGAAAATGTGCAAGTCCTTGGCCCTCAGGGTCCCGTCTTTGTGGTCATCGGACCTGGATTATACTTTAACCTCTAGGAAGGTCTCTGGGCAAGGGTGAAAGGCCAGTAGCCTTTTAAAAAAAAACACCCAAGAAAACCCTTTTTCTCCTCTCTGGAATGTAGTATCTTCTTACTCAGCAACCTCAGTCCTTCAATCCAATTCAATCCAAATATCCATCTGAAGCCAGTTAAGACACATCGGGGCGAAGCCGACCTGAATTTCGCCACCCATCTTGCTCTGACGGTATGTTGTCGGCAGCGCATTCCTCAATTGAGTGTGAGAAACATGGAGCTCATCAGTTCCTTCCAGAGGAATGAGCTCCAAAATGATGGTTGACTTGCTAGTATGCGTCTTAACTGCCTCCATTTACTGTGTGCTGCGCGTGTAAAATCGGTGGATGTGTGCGATTTTTACAGCCCTCCCCAGTGTAGTTATTGCACCCTGCATCCTGAATGTGCCTGCTGTTCATAATTTATGATGTACATTAGAGAGAGAGCAGATTCTCAGAGCTTTGCCCGTCTTAGTAAGTCAAGCACCAGGAAGGATATTGAGTCTTAAATGATTTCCAGCAGCAAATAAAAAAGCATGACTATTTTTTTCATGTATATCTTACTTTAAATGTTTTGTTGTTTTGGGTTTTTTTTTTTTGTATTAAACTCTGTTTGGATTTTTACCACTCCACTAGTGGTAAAAGTCAACAGGTTAAATCTGACTCAAAAAAACAAAAAAAAACAAATAAACACTGTATGTGTCTAAGTGGCTTTATCTAATTTATCTGCTTCCTGCCACATTTGTATATAGTATCCATGCAGAAGGAGGTCATCTGAGGTCTTGCTTGCTCTGGCTTCTAACTTCAAAGTCATGCGGTCAAAGCTTTTGAGGTCAGACAAGCTTATGTAGCTCCCCCTACTGGTAGACAGTGACAATGCAAGTGTCCTTTCTTTCAGTGTCCTCTTTTTTTTCTAGATTTTCCTTAAAGCAACATGCTTGATGTGTTAAAAGTATATTTCGTGTCATGACAGCCATGATGAAATTCTGCTCAGTTTCTTGCAAGAGCTAGTGGAATGGTTAAGCAAGTTCCAAATACAGAAGACTTTTGAGCTTTTGGGTGAAATGTAATGAAATATTTTCCTGTGGTGTGACTTATATGGCATTATGCACATAGAGACAGTACATATGAATATGAGCATAGCTGAATATGACTCAGTGTATTAATAATTATCTATAGTCTGTGCTGCTAACAGAGCCAGTGTAATTAAATGTGTTGACCGCAGCCTTGACACGTATTGACATAAAGAGTGTGAGTTGAATGTGTTGTGAGGTCTCCATTGATTTGATTCGTCTGCAGCCTTTAATGCATGTTGGTATTTATCTGACTCCTACACGATGGCACATCAAGAACTTTGATCTTCCTTGAAAAGCAGAAATGCGTTTAGCAGTCATTTGTAAATCCAGGAGAATTAAAGAATGTTACAGTCCGGCTTAATGAAAATAAATCTGGTGTATTCTGAGTGGCAATGAGGGCAATCAGAACATCACTGAGATTCATTTTCATATTTCTTTTCTAAAGGAATGAAGAGTAAGAGTAAGAACTTCAGCTCTATTTACAATTTCTGACAAATGCTCTGATAATAATGAGGGAGTAATGAAGTCATATGAAGCCAGTGAAGTGTGTGTGTGTGTGTGTGTGTGTGTGTGTGTGTGTGTGTGTGTGTGTGTGTGTGTATATACACACTGATCTGCCATAACATTAAAACCACTGACAGGTGAAGTGAATAAAATGGATTATCTTGTTACAGTGGCACCTGTCAAGGGGTAGGATATATTAAGCAGCAAGCGGTTAGGGTTATGGGCCAATGGGCAAGTGAGCATCAGAATTGGACCATGGAGTAGTGGAAGAAGGTGGCCTGGTCTGATGAATTGAATAAGGCATTGTTTTTAGGGTATATTTGTCATGTAAAAAAAACAAAAAACAAAGCAAAAAATCATGTTGAAATCAGACAAAAACAGGCCATTACTCCTCAATTTACATTAGTGAATGAAGAAGTTAGCCACATGAATAATTGTATTGATGAGTAAATGAATATTTTGGTCATTTAGACCTCCATAAAACTAATGTCCTTCAACTGAAATGCAGATAGGCTGAAAAAACAGTTAGTCAGGCACATATATTTAGTCTGACTTAAAGTAATCGCAGATCTGCTGTTCAGTGTGTAAAAACGTGTGTGTAAGAGAGCGCGCGCGCGCAAGAGAGAGAGTGTGTTGGAACGGTGTACAGTCATTTGGGAATGTGTTTGAGCTCCTGGGGCCGTCCGCCCTTTTAAAAGATCATTACCATCGAGACAGTAAATTAGCAGGTGTTATCACACAGGAGAAATGACGAACCGATGGGCGCATCTCCTCCACTATCAAACAGAAATGAATTAGATTCCAATCACAATGAAAGCTCTAGCCAAATCATCACAGCACATTTGCACTTTTCAGACTAAACATTAGCCCTGTGTTTGGAAACGGATAATATTTTGTCTTCTTTTATGTTGTTTTTTTTACCCCCTCTCTTTCAAGTGGTACACTCTTGACTCCTCATCTTGTCGTATCTTTAAGTGTCTTTCATGGCAAATACATCTCAGCCTTTTTCTCCATGTTTTTTTTATCATTCGGTTCCACCAAGGATTTTTTCCGTTGTGTTTTGGTTTTTCCCTGCCGGTAAGTACGTCTGCCGTGCCGTGCGCCCGCAAAGCTAAATCAATTGGCTTTCTAATGGGATTAAAAAGGGTTGAAGTGATGGAGGCAGACCGCTATATTAGTTGCTTCAAAAGCGTTCTCCCTAGGCCCCTCTTCCCAGAGCTCTGATGCGGCTTGATCGACACTCAGCTGATCTATAAATAAAGTCTTTTTCCTTCCTCACAAAGGCTTTGCGGTTGACGGTTTGTCTTCAAGGTCAGGGGCAGGCCGCTCTGAATAAACACATTTCAAAGATCATTTGGAAAACGACCCGAGTCTAATTGAGACGGTCGCTCTCTGTCAACTATTTGGGGAAAAAATATGGGGCTCCCTGTAAAATTCCTTGTTTTTAAGGTTGTTGGGGGTTTTTTCTTCTTCTTCTTTCCATTCCCCTTGCCTGTTTATAGCTTTCCGGATAAACTAATATTTAGGATACGTTTGCTTTGCCATTATAGCAAATGGTGATGTTAAACTGCTTAGATGTATTTGTGTAAATGCTAAAATGATGGATGGTACAGTAGCCGCTATGTACACACGCACAAGGAATATTTATGAAGTGTTTGTATTGTGATAGCAGAAACGCTGACGCCCGGCGCGCTCCATATGACCCTGTTTTGCACAAGAGACGTCCTTGTTTTTAAGAGCGAGTTGTTTAGACTAACCGCGTCTGTCATTTGCCATTTTATTCCTGTTATTTTGTTTACGGTGCCCTAGAGTTATGCTGCGGAGAAGACACTGCTGCTCTGTAATACCACCCGCTTCCAATTTATGGAGCATGTTGATTAGCATCCATTTTTCTATTTAAGTCTCTCCAGTTACAGAGAAGTCCTTCACTCTGAGCAGCTCTAGGTATCTTGCTGAGCACTCATTTTAAAGCACACCGCTCCTTGGCCCGGCCAAATAAAGCAAACTTGTGGCAGCCATCAGGAAGGCGATTGTGCCTTATTCCTCGGCCCCATTTCCTCTAATAGCCACCACAAAAGCCTACATTAAGCCGGGGTGAAGCATGCCATTCCTGTTATACCTTAAAACCTTTATCTTTATAAGTCATTTGGCCATGGTGCTCTTAATGTGTTTGAATATGATTAGCTCTACCCCCTTCTTTTTGCAATCTTTTTGTGTTTTGTTTTCTATTCGGTACAGCATCATGCCTAGCGATTCTCCACTGCTACCGCTGTTTTTGTCTGGGGTTTTATTGTAGCAGCGCAGCGTCACAGTCCCATTCTCATCCTTGCCATCTCAAAAACAAGTGCCGCCTCCATCAGTCAGAAGGAATATCAGGGTAATGGTGGGATTTTTTTTTTTTTTTTTTTTTTTTTTTCTTCTTCTTCTTCTTCTTCTTCCAGGCAAGGGGTTGAATGACCGTGAAGGGGGTGTGAGCCAAAAGGGGGTTGCCTAAAGCCTTTTGTCCAGTGGGAAAGACCATGTCAGCGGCCAGTGAGGAAAAGGTGCTCCGGTCATTTGGCCCCTGCAAAAGCGTCAAGATTAAGGATGCAAGAGGTCGAGCTAAGAGCCTATGACTAATACGGACGGTCATTCACAGCCCATGCCACATTGTCTGCCCGCTCTCCAGATGGCCAGTGCGAATAAAGCATGGCATGGGAGGGGAGGAATAAATTCCAACACCAGGCTTCCAGTCAGATTATCATGTAGGGAAGAAAGTCTCCTTTTATAGCTAAATGTACTGAAACTGTTCAGACCAGCAAGACATACAGGACATCAGCTTTTTCCCCTAGACCAGGGTTTCCCAAACCTTTTTGAACTGTAATACGCTTTTAACTGTAATATAAATTCCACAGACCGCCTCACTACAGACCCCCTCAGTTTACTTTATTTATCCAACTATTAGATTTATTATTGGAACGATAGAGCTTTTTATTCCTGACGTTTATATGGACATAACACAAGTTGACATTATTTATTAACCTACGAGGTTTGGATTTAAATCCATTTAATTCAAGAGACCAGTCAGACCAGCTAATAACTAAGAACTAATAGCAAATATAATAGCTTTGGTAATAATTGGGTGTATCCCGCCACTGTAGGTTATTTATTTATTTATAATTCCCAGACCCCTTGGCAATGATTCACTGACCCCTGGGTGTCCTTGGTCCACACTTTGAGAACCACTGCCCTAGACTCAAGTGTTCATAACCATACTAAGAATACTGCCCAAAATGAACACCTTAAAATGAGTAATTGATGTGATTGAGATGCTTTTCTTGCTTTTCAAGAACCCACTGTGGTCATCAGGGCTACTTCTCCTGCCTCCTATATTGTAAAATTATCACCTGCAGCTCATTGCAGTCCGTCCACACACTCCAGCAGAGCACAGGCGTCTGTCACTCACAACACACCAATCAAAACGGGGGGGGGCAAAAAAAAACAAAGGCCAGTGATATCTGGACATGGATTATTCATATCTAAATTACCACAGCCAGTGTTTAAAGGACAACTCCAGTGTTTTTTAACATAACACTTGAGCAATACAGTTTAAAAAAAAAAAAAAAAAAAAGTCAACGCACAGTAAATACTGTTTCCGTTTGGCAAAAAAAAAGGCTCATCTCCGTAAGAATGAATTATATAGATACAAAGCTTGATTTTCAAACATGTTTGAATGAAGAATTCATGAGCGCGTTCTACAAGCATGTGTTGCATCAACATTCATCGATCCCCCAACAACTGCCCCTAGACTTCTCATAAGCAAGTTTCGTCTTTGTTCTTTTCTTAGTATGGAGAAATGTGTCGAAATCCTTGTCCACGGTAATCATGCTTGTTCGAGCAAGGAAAAACGCAGGCGCATCCCTTTTTAAATCCGTTATTCCTCACACGCAAGCCATTTATATCTTCACCTCTTTGAACCAAAAAGGTTTTTCAGTCTCGAGTATCTTCAGCATTCCATCCCACAGGAGCGCATGTATCAGATATGTCAAACGGATTAGAAATATGTCTTATCCGTTTGCATTGATTTAGGAAGATCATGTTAAACCGTTTTAAAAGATTAGCCTGCTGCATTGTCAACATCACTGCGAATTGGCAACAGTAAATAATCAGTTTATAGCGGGGGGAAAGAAAAACAGAACTTTGGCATAATTTTCCTCTGTGCCGATCTTTTTCACGGTGGCAGTTTGTCATTTGATGGAACAGTGTAATTTATTTCCATCCTCCTGATGTGTTTCCCAGTAATGGGCTTGCATAGAGAGCATTTCTGCACACACCCTGAGGGGGGAACACACACACACACACACACACACACACACACACACACACACATACAGCCTCACTCACTGCAAACAAGAGCACACAGAGTGATGGCAGATTCACTGCATGCAAAAAGAGTTAATCCGTTACTTTGAATGGTCTGATTTGATCGAGACGCGTTTCAGATATTGTACTGCAGAATTCGAGGCAAGCCATGAAGACGTGTGGAATGTTAAAGTTTATGATTTGACAATATTTCAGCTTTCAGAGAACATGCTCAGAATATTTGCTTAACAATACTTCGCCTTGTATAATCCGGTGCCTTTTAACTCGGGTCGTTCTGGTCCATTTTACCCCCTCAGACTGTAGTAGTATTGTCAGTGGGGGTGGGGGGGGGGGGGGCAAAGCCGACACACTGATCGATCGGTTAGTCGAAGCGGCCCCTGCTGGCCCTCGTCCCGCATTACAGCCCGTGTAACTCTCACTTGTGGCCAATGAGGGACACTGAACACTGACACCCTTGGCAACCGTTTGCGTGGTTGCCACAGCCAAGTAAGCAAGCAATTCGGAAGCCAGCTGTACTGCAGGAGCTGTTCCTTCTCATTTGCAGTTCATTTATCTCCCATCTCCGCAAGGCTCGCAAACACACATGCGCATACACACACACACACACAAACACACACGTACACAAGCTCCCACTGGTAACCCCATCTCCATTGTGCCCAATCAGCTGTGCAAAGTAAATGGGGCTCTCCCCCGCCCTTTTATTCATTTAAAATAGCTCGCACATGCACACCACAAGCAGCACTGTCCTCTCCACGAAAACGTAGGAGCAGAGACATCAGTATGCAGACATCATCCTGTCATGCAGGCAGACGCGCCTGCCCGCTTACACACACACACACACACACATAGATACACCCAGGGATTCAGCAGCTATTACTCCTAAACCACAGATCAATAACAATGTCAAATCCTGAAACGCTGCCGGGTATCAGCCATGTATTACTGTCAGTCCAGCTGAGCAAACTGTATTTCTGTTTCTCTCCCTGATTGTTTAATAAGGGTTAGCACAGTGTGTTCACCGCTTGGCGAAACTAAATGCGAAAAAGAAAAGCATCAGATATAGACCCATGGATTCGGATGCACGGTACAAATCTAGTTGTCTACTACTTCTTAAAGCAGCATCAGTTATGCACCAGCACTGTAAACTCAAGAGAGATCCTCTAAACATGCTCGCCTTCTTGGTATGAATCTGCCATATCTCATTCCCCGGCGCTAATTCCAATTTAATTGCCACTGGCCTGAAGCCTCCCCAATAGGAGTAACAAATGGTTTGATTTTGTAGACTTCATCAGGCTGCATTTTAAATGTGACACACTAACCCGGCTCGAATGCCAATGAAGCCAAGGAGAGGCTGCCTGTTTACTAATTATCCTTTTTCTTACCGGGAGCCGCACCGCGAGGATTGTCTGATTAAATCGGATTTGCGGAATGTGGGCGAAGCAAGCGTGGTCTTTTCTTCGACACGATCCCGAGTCAAGAAGAGGACCAACCGTGCACTGTGAATCCTCCTAAAGGCACACCTCTGCACTTCAAACCAGTGCACGGCAAGCCCTGGTACAGAAATTCACTATCTTTGAGATTAAAGGTGCAGTTTGGAATATTTGGATGTGTTCCTAGACCTGTAATAATTATATTCTTTCAAAGATACCTAAAGAAATCCGTGATTCACATTCACATTGCCTCGCAATGGATGTGTCTAGTTTTATCAGTTCAGACATCTGTTTATATATTTTTTCCATCCTGGAAATTAACCACGCTCCCACTGTCTGTCTATCTTTTTTTATTTATTTTTTCTTAAAAGAGAACGCACAAGGTTTTATCGTGTATATAGTTCCACCAGAGTGGGTGGGGTCAGTTAGTGACCGGTAAAAGCCTGTCTGTTTTCATAGAATTTCCCATTCAGCTTGCAGGCAGCAGAGGGCTCAAAAAGATCACAAACCGCTCCTTTAAATCAATGAACCACTCTCTTAAATAAAGACGTGATGCAAACCAATCATGCAGCTAAATCTACTGCCATAAACCATCCATAAAAGAAAAGCAAATAAAGCTCTCGAGGCAGGATGAAGGCTTATTTGGGCCAATCATCATACAGTATTCATGGACTCTCTTGTTTACAGTCTGTCCTTTCCAATCACTTCAGCGATAGCTCGGTTAATTATGAAGAATCTGCTTCCAACACCTGTCAAACTCATTTGGGCCAATTTTTCTTTTCTTTTTTTCTTCGTTTTTTTCTCCAAGTGGGGTATGTGAGTAATGGAGACATTTTCTCTGTCTAAACGGACACTAGATGAACCATATGGTTCCATGACATTATCTCGAGGTAATTAATATGGCATCTACAATGACATCTGGTGACATTAATCTGTTCGTGAGCGGCGCATCTCGCCATGCCTGGGCTACAGCGGACCGGCATGAGCATGAATTATCTGTAGCTATTATTGGTGCAAAAATCTGGAAGCCCCTGAGTGAAGAAGCATAATTGTCTCAGTGTTAATGGAAGGTGTATTGTCCTCCGTTTTTTTTTTTTTTTTTTTTTTTTTTTTTTTTTGTAAGGTTGGTTTAAAGCATTCCTTTTGTAAAGGAGCCCAGTATGAGATGAAGACCTGCTTAACTCACAAGCTACATCAATTTCTGCGCACGGCTGACATGTGAAAGAAACCTCCGAAGCAAGTGCAACAGCAACACAGCAAAATGTTAGTTTTATTTCTCGTGTCCCCCCCCCCCGCGCGCGCTCTTTCTCTCATGCCATTGCCCCATCCCTCCCCCTGTTAGATCAATAAACAATTCATTCGGGCTCTTCTTTTTGCTTTTCTTGTCAGAGAAATGCATTTTGAATGCATTAAGGCTGCTATCGCTACTGTCATGTGCTTTGTAATGTGGAGCGGAGCTGTCAGACCAGCTCTCTCCAGCTAGAGGCAACTCTAATACCACATTATATCCAGACACTTGGCAGGATTACGTAGACGTGTGGTTCTCCTACAGTCTGGCCTCATTAGGTGTTAGCCTCGGTGAGTGAGCAAATAAGCTGGTCACTCTGAGGCGGTAGACTCATCACATTAACGCACACATGCAAACACGGACACGCGCGCGCGCACACACACACTCATAACGCCGCTGGAACAGTTTGTACCTGTTGACTCCTCAGCTGCCTCTAGTGTCCTGTCATAGAGATTCATGAAACGACTCTTCATCCTTCCTTCTGCCTGTCTCGTCTCCTTTTATTGCTGTGTGCCTCTCTGATTTCTCTCTGTCGCGCTCAGAATCAGATACTGGCTGCGTTCAAGATGACATGCCTATATAGCAGTGTATATATACTGTACATTAATATAAGGAATAAAACACTTGGGGGCATGCTGTTATGGGAAAATAATCAACGAAGGCGTGCTGTGATGAATCCGCGTTACTGTTACCACCACAAAGTTAACGATTTTCTTATTACAGCATGTCCTGATGTGTTTTATTGCTCTTATACCACTATAATTTGCCAATGACTACAATTAACTCTTCATTGAGGAATGATGCATCATATTTTTAATCCATATCTAGTTCACATAAGCGCAAGCTCATTGATATAAACCTGTTGTTTGAATTAGAGCCAGCACTGTAAGAGCTGCTGTTTTAGAAACTTAATCAATACCTTCTGCCCAATCAGAATCAAGAATTCAACAGCTCTGTGGTATATGTTGTATATCATGTATACTATTACTGTTCGTCACAGAATAATAGGTAGTGTGTGAAATGTATCAATCGTTAGTCTATGCTAAAGTCTCGTGACTTTAGTTCACTTGTGGATGAATTTAGCATTAGCTCAGAATTTAAATTTTGCATTAGCTCAGACTACTTCATCTCTGTGCAGAGTATTTTAGTTACTGTGACATAAATTGTCATCCTTAAAATACCAACATGCTGAAAGAAAAAAACAAAACACTAATGCACCCAAAAAACACTTTTCTCTTAGTTTTGGAGCAGGAGAGCAATGTTGAGTATAGTAAAAGCAGAACTAGCATAAGCAGCTAAATGCCTCTCTTCTGTTTCTGTGTGTATATATATATATATATATAAAAAAAAAAGAAAACAGAAAAAAAACAATAGAAACTCCCATAGAATTTGCAATGGTTATAATGGGAATTGTAATGGTCTCTGGTACCTGGTTGCCTTCTATTGGTGGCATGTATTGGTGGCATTTTATGTCTAGTGGATACCATGAAGGGCCAGTAATGGTTTTAATGGTTACCTATTGGGTTGTAATGGTATTTGTGATGGAAACCATTCAAATTTCTGTGATGGATACTATCGTTTGTTTGTTTTTCAGCAGGGAAGTCGTAGCTAGTTTAGACATTAAAAGCTATTTAGGAGAATATCAATGTTGGATTTAATTGGTAATAACCAACACGACCCCATCAGTGAATAACTAACACGCTATTTAATTGTTGATTAGCATTAGCTTTAAATTACCTAAGGCGCAGCTTTTGAGCTGCCTGAAACATTTAGATGAAAACATCAGAGGTTTGACCACATGGGTGGCACAAATAAGCTTCATCGCCTTTATTCTTTATTGCTTATTTAAGATGTACAGCTTATTTTTGTTTAGATCATCATTGTAGCCTTTTTTTTATCAAATCCTTGAGTATGAGGGACTATAGCTATATAAAACCATATAATGGGTAATATAATGTCTTTACGTGGCCATTTGTTTTGTACCAAGGTTCGTATTAGATATTCAGTAAATGCAGCCATTTGCTATGCCACCAAATAGTCCTCTGTTCCCCAGTTTGCCCCCCTATTTCTTCTGCTATTATATCATAAGATAATTATGAGGGCCAAGCAGTACACCATGCATATCGTAGACATGCTGATCATATTCATGTTGTTCAGAAAGTGTGTACTACATGCTCCATCTGGGTGGGTTTAGTACAAGTAGTGTGCATAGTGTGTCATTTTGAACACAGTCTTTGCTGCCATGTTACAGATTAAAAAAAGGAGGAGGAGGGCTGTGTGTGTGTGTTTGTGTGCATGCACTTCAACCCTCTCCAATTGGTCAGGTTGGTCAACTTGTAGCAAAGGCACAAGAACCCCAAGGTGTTAGTAATAATAATATATTTAATTTATATAGCTCCTTTGCTGAGCTCAAGGATGCTTTACAATTAGGTTTTATCGAGTTACTGAATGAATCGAGTTAGTGAATGAATGAATGCTTCAGGTAATGCACAAGATGTGCCGTCTCTCTCCTGCAAACCCCAAGCACAGAATAAACAGCTTTAAGCCAAACGAATCCCTGACTGAACCAATAACTCTGCTTATGTATGCCTTTAAGTTATAATTAAAACACGCACTTTAAGAAAATCATTAAAGTGGGGCACTTATGGCACTTACAGTGTGCCTGCTTTGTTGACTTTCACTGTCATAAATGGGGACTTGGTGGTGGTGTAAATTTGTAAACTGGTGAATTTGGAGTTTTATTCCTCCACCACATGCTCCTGTGTATCCATTGAGTTGGAGTTTTGGCAGCAGGTCAGCCATATTGTATGGCCTCCTGCGCCCCCATTGTTCTCCAAGCTCAGCGAGGCTGCCAAAACCCCCCTGTGCCCCCAAGCACCCACCTCCTCCACCCCACACTTGGCCCTTGCAGCTGCCCCCATGACCCCTCACCCCCTCCTGCTGTTCAGGCCAGCCACTCCCACAGCAGCATGCATACCACACAGCCATAGTGTACGCGAGCCTGAAGCACGTACCCCGAAAGCCCTTACCACACTCTCAGTAACACACTTAGTGCATCACGCAGCGTACAGGATCATGTCATACACTCTGCCGTTATATTTCTCTGTTTGCTATACAGACTTAACGATGCATGTTCATTGCATCACAGCTTCATAAGGCTTCATATGGTTCATTGCATGTGAACATAAAATGTTTGTTATTCACACATGCTGTTAAAGGAATCATTTGACTTTTCTCTCTTTTTTTTGTATTATCATGGCGGTCATCGAGAAAAGGATGAGTTTTAATTTACTTGCATAGATTCTTTTATTTCATTTACCCTCTGCTGTCTGATAGGCGAACTAACAAATTGGCTTACTTAGAAATAAAGCTTAATGACAAACACAGAATGTTGAAAGATGATTGGACGGAAAGGTGGGTGTTTGTTGTCCTTTAAATCAAAATGATTTGGGGATATATTTATAGGAAAGCTTTTGGGTGCAATAGGTACCATCAGTTTTGTCGTCTGTCAGACGCACATTATTCGTAATATTCTTCCCTTATATTAAAAGAAAACATTGTGTAGATGGTGTGGATTTTTTTTATTGCCTGACTAATCCTATAATGCAGGCTAAATTGGCATAAAGTGAAGAGTTTTCACGCACATTCATAAATGTTTTTGTTTTCCTTTTTATTTATTTATTTATTTATTTATTTATTTATTTATTTATTTTAACAGGTAGGTTAATTTACCCTCTCAGGTGACATTGATTGTTCAGGAAAAAAATCGTTGATGATGAAAAGATCATATTTAAAGGTTATTGGACAGAGAAGTATGTAGTACATAGAATAAAGATTTATTCTATGTTTCAAATAAAAATAGATAAATAAAAAGAGTCTGTGGTGCTAGTCAAACGTGGCAACATGAACTGTTATTGCAGTGGGGGAAAAAAGCATTACCACTTCAAATTGATTTGTCTTATTTAAAGCCATGAACTAATCCTTATGGTTAAGCAATCAAAGGTAGCTGCTGTCACTGTTTAATCTTGTGAATTGCTTATCCGGACCTTTGTAAGGAAGGGATTATATGTAACCATGCCTTTACAAAGTTTAGTTGAATACTTCTGCTATAATGTATACTAATATCCTTGTACAGTGATTACATTTACCAACACACTCTATCAACATTTTTTTTGTTGTATTCTCATCACATGCCAGTTCCATCACACATGAATGAAACTGCATCACGGCAGTATATATTTCCCCAGGCATGCATTCTGGCATCCACGATTTTGCTATGGAATAGATCCGAGCAGCAGCGTGCCTCTCTGCCGGCACCATCATGGGGAGATCTTCATCGAGCAACAGGTGACATCGCACGCTGGGGTGACAGACACAGCAGCAGGAGTTTGTTTTCCATCAACACCGCCGAAATGAGAAACAAGCTAATTGACTACAGTCTCGCTGGCTTTCCAGTGACACACGCGGCCTCATGGCGCCTCTTCCCCCCATCGCGTTGACAGACGGCGCGCCTCCATTCTCGTCCCCACTTCACATGTTTCAATTTAATCAGTGCATTGTTTTTTTTCCTGCCTGTTTAATTTTCGCCATAGCCTTGACTGCAGTCTATAGATCACACAAACAAAGCAGACGTATTCCATTTGTTCTGTGTGTGTGTGTGTGTGTGTGTGTGTGTGTGTGTGTGTGCGCGCATGTAATGTCTCCTCCGCTGTGCCTGAACGGCACGGTGCAGCCATCGTTAAGTAACAGCCAGTGGCTCTCCAGGCCCATTAACTTAACAGTGAAAGTAGAGCTAAGAGACCCTTACAAATAGACACATGAGTGGAGGTAAATTATGCCAAAACTCCAGCAGGAGCAGGCAGCAGCAGGCAAAGCACTCCTCCGTCCAGGTGCCACTTTGTCCGACTCAATTTTACACTGTAATAGAGGTGGCTGTCTCTCTCTCTCTCTCTCTCTCTCTCTCTCTCTCTCTCTCTCTCACTTTTTCTCTCTGTACCTTGGCTTAACAGAGCCAGTCCATTTTCTCCTGTCTCTCCTAACTTTTCACAGTGGAGCACTTAATTCCAGCTAACACCAAGCAGATGGACATCACACTTCCTTTTCATGCTTGCTTTATCAGCTACCTTTTGCTCTTTCCTGGTCGTCAACCCCCCCCCAGCTTCAGTGAAAGTATTTTAGCTGTTAAAAGTACTCCTATTATCTATCACTGACTGATTAAAAAATAAGAAAAACTGATCAGTGGCTTGTAAGCATTACTGGTGAGTAATTGACTTCTTGCTGGCTTGTTTGTTTGCCTCTGTCCTGTTACTTCTGAAGAAACACAGGACGAGAGGTAGTTATTTTTCATCGAGAAGCCGTTTTCTCGTAATGGACCATTTTTGTAGGTACCCACTATATAAGGGCATTATTACTATTATTATAAATGGGCCACCACTGGTGCACCTGACAGCCCCTACTATGGTATCATGTCATTGTCAGAGCTTTACTGAGAATGGTCCAACTAAATAATAAGGATGTTAAGCGTGAACAGCTCTGCAAATGACTACAATATGCTGAAAAGGTGCTGTTTTTACATGTGAAAGCCTCTTGGTCTACTACTGCAAAAAGCCCTAGTTTGACATAGTTGGTACCACTTGAAGTGTAGGTTATTATTAAATGTTCCAATTTTTTCCCCAGCTAGATCAGCTGCTTCTACCTTTATGGGTACCTTCTTTAAAAAAAAAATGGCTTCACAAAGGGCCTTTTGTATAGCTTCTAAACATGGGTGAAAGGTAGACACTGTCTTGTAGGGTTCTACATGCAGCCTTTAAGGGTTTCCACATAGGGACGTACCAGATAACCCTTTAAGGATCTACATTAAACATTTTTCCCCCAAAGAATGTATGGTTCACAAGATTGTGCATCTCTTGTGAGATTAATTTAGCTTTGACACACAGAGCAATTGTTCCCTTGTATGATTGTTTGAATTCTTTTGTTGTTGTTAGAATACATTGGCAAATAGTAAATTTGATTTGGTATTATTAATGCATATTTCCAGTCACATTCACTACTGTGCAAGTGTCAGAGAAATCCCTGCCCCCTCCCCCTTTTTTCAATCAAATGACCATTCAGTACTTATCATTAATTATTTGGCACCAAGCACTAATGATAGGAAAGTGTACAGTGCATTAATTCCACTTTCAGCCGAACAACCATGCAGTACATATTTATGCAGGTCAATATTAAAGTCCAATATTATTAATAAAATATTTACAGTCCTTTGTGTGAATTTCTGCTAAACACATTTTCCCATCATTATTGTTCATTATTGTTATTGTTCATAAATCACACACAGATCTTCAACCGTAAAAGCAGCATGAAATCTGTAAATATTTTATTTGTAATATTAAACTTTCATGTGGACCAACATAAATAAGTACTGCATGACTATTTGACTCAAAATTGAATTCATGTACTGTACATTTTGCCACCAAATATTTAACAGTTAATACTGAATGGCCATTTGATTGAAAACAAAAGGGTAGTCTCTGACTGTAGTAACTTTACTGTAGCTCTGACTATGTTTGAAGCCATCCATGATTGAAGCCCCACTGGGTAGTCCTGGTCCTTTGACTGACAGGTGGACCGATGTGATAGGTGGACCTGATAAAATAGCCAATGAGGGGAGCTACATTGTACATGTACATAAAAACTGGTGACTCTGTGTAGTTTCCTTTATTTGTTAAGGTAGATTTTTCCACTCGGAGCACTCGACGTGAATGAATGTAGGTTATTGTGCCATTGCTTAATTGCACGCAGGATATGTTTAGGCACTGGGGTGAAAGGGCAGTCTGTCTGCTGTGTAGATGTATGCACACACACATACTTGGTTATGAATACAAATGCCCTACCTATTTATTCAACACTTATAGCCCTTGCGTTCTACCTTGCTACAGATTGGACATTGTCTTAAAGCTATAATTTCATCCATAATGGCTCTGTAGTCTGACCATGAGTAAGATTTGAAGGAGAAAGGGTATAATTATCCTAATCAAGCCTCACACGCTTTTAGCTCAAAAGAGATGGGAATTTGAAAAGCAAACATGTCCCCCGACCTGTTCAGACCTCTGCCTCCTTCAGGTCAAAGACCAGAATCCAGATCTAACCTCTTGCATTCCTGCCACCCCCGACCCTCCCTCTTCCCGTTAAACCATCACTTCCCGTGTCTCTCCATCTTTCATCTTCCTGCTCCTAAAGCTCAAGTCAGAGTTTGCATTTTGTAGACTTTCAGAATGCATCGGAGTGTCCTGAAGTAGCCCCGGATGACATTAGAGAGCGCTGTCTGTCCTTCAGCTCCTCTTCCGAACCTCCCGATGCTGCTGGGGCTCCCGCCGCAATCATCTCCAGTCAATGGCCCCCTTTTTTCATTGATAAATAAAGAGCAGGAAGCTGCAAAGTAGGGGAGAGAGAGAGACAGCAGAGAGCGACTTGGACAGCCAGAGAGCCAGCAGGAAGCCTTGTCAGTATTTATTTGCAGAGAAGCAGCAATTCAGGCGCACAGTCTGAGATTTAAGAACACGGCTCATTCCCGTCTTGTTTCTTTTTCTCTCTCTCTCTCTCTCTCTCTCTCTCTCTCTCTCTCTCTCTCTCTCTCTCTCTCTTTCCTTCTCTCTCTGTCTGTCGCACCATCATTTTCTGTCTCTTTCTCACTGATTGATCCATGTTTATGAACACGATGCTGAGGCTCCTCATAGATTTTTAAATTAGTGGCAGCTTTGCCCCAAAGATGCATTATTGACTGATGAAATAGAAGCCGAGCGCAAAACACTCCCTCTTTCCCCAGAGTTTTCTAGAGACTGGTAATTGAAAAAGTCTGTTGTGTGTGTGTGGTTGTGACGGAGAGTGTGAGAGGCAAGAGAGTTTGCCTATTTGTGTCTTTATGGACTGAGGCAAACAGCTGGGCCTACTTTCTGAAGGTGTACATTTGATTTTTATTCTGATTACTTAATGCTAGTTAACAGAGAGCATTCGATTTATACAGATGATGACAAATTATAGGGGGGGGACAGGACAATTTAAAGTCTCTTAGTAAGGTGTTGGGCCACCACAAGCCACCAGAACAGCATCAGTGCACAGTTGGCATTGATTTTAGTCTTTGGAAGTCTATGAGAGTGTACTGGAAAGATGAAACTGTTCTTCCAAAAGATATTCCCTTAGTTGGTGTTTTGATGATGGTGGTGAAGAGCGCTGTCTAACATGTCACTCTAAAATCTCCAATAGGTGTTGGGTCAGTTCCCAGAGACAATTCCCTGTAATGGGGACAAATGGAACCATTCCATGCCAGCAAAATGCTTCCCACATCATTATAGAGAGAGTTTTCCTTTAAGTTGCTTTTATATGCAGCTAATGATTCAGCTAGCTAGCTGGTAGTGACACAGGCTTGTACTCTATATGGATAATGTAAAGAAAGAGTGATAGTGGAAATGAGACAAAAGCATGTTGAATATCAACATTTTCCTGAAATGCTTTGGTAAATTGTTTTTAATAAAAAATTTTTTTTTTAAAAAACAGAGAACTTCCGTGAGTTCCCCGATATTAAGAATCGTCACCGTTATGTCTTAACCAGTTAACTTGGAACTGTCTGAAAATTCTGTAAATGCCATAAAAGTGGGCCATTCATATGAAAATTTTAATGTAGAATACTTATGAAAATGTGTCTATGAGCATTCTTACAATACCGGGAATGTTAATATCTATAAAAGTCAATATTTTTCCGAAATGTTTATGCTCTAGGAAACGAAAGTTTTTCAACCCATAACGCAATTATTCTCATTTAAATTTGTATCATTCAAACCCAGTTCAAAGACACACCAAAGGGACAATACATGAATAACTTGTTTTATAGCGCTCCATTTTTCTTTCTCTCTCTAGGATCAGACATGGCCATCTTCTGTCTGCTGTGTGGGAAGCGCTTCCAGACGCAGACCGCCCTGCAGCAGCACATGGAGGTCCACGCCGGGGTCCGCAGCTACATCTGCAGCGAGTGCAATCGCACCTTCCCGAGCCACACGGCACTCAAACGCCACCTTCGCTCCCACACAGGTAAAGCCCGTGTCCCGTTTCAGTCGGCTACCGCGAAAGGAGTCGCTGCTTTCCAATCCAGATGTTCCCTGAGCACTGCCAAAATCGAATAAATAAAAAATGTGCATGCACCCTAGTTTATAGAATGGCCCAAATAGTCGAGTTGCTTTGATGGTTCGACTTGTAAACATACTGAATTTGTAATCCCTCCACTTCTTTCCATGTTTGAACTCGTGAGGCTGAGGCTTTCAAGATATTTTCTGTCACGTAATGGTACCCTGTGTACTTCTCCGAGTGTAGCCTGGCTGGAGGAGCCACACTGTAGTGTTTGGTATTTGATCGCTCGTGCCGTTCAGCCACTACGCCACTGTCGGTGAATAGCCGGCCGAATTGACAGATCATTTAGTGAAGGGCCCTGCACTGTGATGGCTTGTGACAGCACTGTTATTCGGCGCGTGTGCGGCCCATCCCACTCTCAATACGGCTTGACGTGCAACCAAGCAGATGAGGTGACTCGGGGAACAGCCTCCATTACACGAATCCCATTTTCCCTCCAAACACCCCCTCCCCAGGCTACTGCGCCTGGGATAAATATTTGAAGTGAAGGTGGCGAGATGAGCTGAGCCCGTCTGTTTATGCCGACCCGGCCCTTATTTCGGGGTACGGTACTGTAGCTCGCTCATCTGCGCCGGACGCCGCGTCGGACACGACACGCCAACGCTCCCTTCAGTGTGCATAAATGTCAGTGGCCCTCCTCCGCTACCGAGACGAGAGATGCAGGGAGGGAAGAGGGAAAGATGCAGCGTCTCGTCGCGCTTCTTTGAACCCAATTCTCTGTAGGCGTGTATTAAATTACAATGAGCCGTCACAAGCGCCCGCTTAATGTGATGTGGGAGCTTTTGTCAAGGGATTTAAAAAGAGAAAAAAATGCAATTGGCCCAGGCAAAAAGCGCCAAAAATAAGTCCCCGTTTTTGTTTTTTGTTTTTTTGTTTTTTGGGGGTTTTTTTTGTTGTTTTTTTTTAAGAGGAGAAAAAGAGCCAGTGCTCTCATTTAGTCTTCCTTTGATCATCTTAATCTCATTCATATTTTTCTCATGCTACAGAAGGGATCACTGGTGTAAAAACACACTGATGTTCAGCTTTAGGAGCAGACACGCACGCTGCTTCACCAATAATTAACCCCTACTCAGAATCACATTAATATTCTGTGTGGTGATAATGATCGTCTTTCAGAGTCAAATGGCTCCTCAGACGGAAGCCTGATTGAAATTTAGTATCTGATATATTCCCGTAACTCCATGCTCCAACGTGGGTGTGCGGATCACGGTATATCTGCTACGTGAGTGACTTAAATGATGATCTTACGTGATGTACACGTGTCCTAGAGATTTTACACTGCAAAGGACACAAAATACGTCCAAGATTAGTGTTGAATACACTCTCGTATACAGTGTGAGCAACTGCTGGCATACATTATGGGTTAATCATCATGGCTGCTCCCTCAGTCCCTCCCCACGCAGGCTCCCGCTGCCGGCTGGGCCTCGTTAATATTCCGTTGTTGTTTTCCCGTGCCTGTGTTTTATTCGGCGCCCATTTTCCATCTGCGTTGGGTGTTTTGTGTTCGCAGCTGTGTTTGATAGCACGGGCCAGCCGCGGCACTGGCAGTGATGGATCCCTGATTTACGCCGCTTAGTGCATAATGAACTGGCCGCTCTAGGCTGCAGGCATCACCCACGTGCCCCTGCCAGGTACAGCAGCATGCCACATGCCCCCCTGTAGGCACGAGGACGCAGGTGGAAGCCCCCAAGCTTCCCCGATGCCCCCTCCACCCAGACTCTTCTTCTGTCTGCGCCTGATGGCTTTCCGTGTCGCAGAAACACAGCAACAGACGCTGATGGCAGCATCTTGATCTATCGCCTCGTATCTTTACTGCCTCCAAGCTTAATGTATTCCTAACAAAGCTAAGCCGTGCCAAGCCCCCCGAATCGCTGCGAAATTTGATAAGCAGTTCGACTCGTGTCTACGGCAGCGCCGCGCTGAATTTACACGACGCCGGCAGCCCGAAATAACGCTTTGTGTTGGATATATGAATTTGTGCCCTGTAGTGTCAAGTGCGAGCTGTCACCAATTATTCTGTCAAATAAAGATTAAAGATGCTTGTACTGATCGTAGGAGTGAGCCACCAAATTTAACGCCGTGGTGCCGAGAGCGAGGAGCTTTCTCTGGGCTCGGCACAGATGTCTTTGATTGAGGCGCGGGCTTAGTCACAATTAAAGGCAGGTGAATTTGGCGGGATTGCTATTCCTGTCGCGTGCTGGAGCTTCAGCGCAGACTGTGATGGATTGCACCCTGTGCTGCTGCAGAGACACTAGAAAGAGCAGAATGTCTTACAGCATGAGGCACAGATAACTTCATGCAGACAAATAAAGACTGTCACTTTTATTGATTTTGTTCCCTACCACCCTTCTTTGTTTTGTTTAGTTTTTTTCCCTATGCTTGATTCTCTTTTCTGTTATTCTTTCTGTTCCCATTAGACTAGCATACTTCACTGAACGGAGAAGCAGTGACATTTCAGCCCAAATAGCCAAGCGAACGTACAATGTGCCGAGCGTTTAGGTGCATCACTCTCCTAACCTGCCTGAGGAAATTGACATTGTCTCGTAACAGGAGCGGCGAGAGGCCAAGCATGACAGTACATAACGAGAAATGCAATTTATTCCTTGGCACGGTGGCACTCGGACAGCCAGATAATGAAACACGTAGGTCATTCGCGAGGACTTAAACCTTCGGCGCCATAGCGAAATGCATTAATCGAGAACATTACACGCCTGGCAGCGTCGCGCATCTGTACAGGCACAGAATGATATATGAGCGGCTGGCAGTCAGGCACAGGAAAGCAATTAGCAAAGGGCAAGACGGTGCGCCCTCGCATATCGTAATATCCCAGATTATTGACATGTGAATATCCATTACATGCACGCCTAGGCGCTGAGAATGTTATGATGAAACTTGGCCTGTAAGAAGCGGGTGATGAATTGTAAATGAGATGTTGTTTTGTCACACTTGCTGCCATCTCATTGTAGGTGATGATGGTTGACAATTCAGTATTCATGATCCTCAGTCAAATCCATTTACAATTATGATATTTTGGTCACTGACTGTTTTATATGGGGCAAAATTAAAAAAAATAAATAGGGATTACAATTAGAAACATGCTTTGCTCAGTAGCACCAGCAGAGGAGCGTAACAACAAATCCAACACAACGACAGAATGGAGTGAAATAGAATTGAATTGAATTCAAATGCAATGAAATTAAATGTAATCAGTTGGAATGAACTGAATTGGACTAGATAATGGTATGGAAAGAAATATAACAGAAGGTACGGGAATGCTATTGAACAGAATTGAATGGAATATAAAAGAATGGATTTTTGTGGCATGTTCACAATACAGACTTTCTCAAAGCAGCTTTACAGACATCAGAGCCTGAACCCCCAGTGAGCAAGCCAAGGGCGATATTGGCAAGAAAAAAGTTTAATATGGTGCTGAGGAGTAAAAAAAAAAAAAAAAACCTTGAAAGGAGTCAGGAGTCAGCAGGGGAGTCTCTCTTCCTCTGGCCAGCACTGTGGATTATGAATTATTTTTATAGCAAGCAGTTCAGGAATTCTACTTTTTATATAGTATAAGTTAATGGTTTTAAATCCCTAAACATCTTGTTCTATGTCTGTGTGGCAGGTGACCATCCATACGAGTGCGAGTTCTGTGGGAGCTGCTTCCGTGATGAGAGCACGCTGAAGGGCCACAAGCGCATCCACACCGGAGAGAAGCCCTATGAATGTAATGGCTGCGGCAAGAAGTTCAGCCTCAAACACCAGCTAGAGACCCATTACCGTGTGCACACAGGTATGTCTCAACACATTAGCTACACTTTAGCCCTCTTAAAGGATTTATTTTTTTATTTTTTTTTTAAAGGAATTTACACAATTTTCCAATTATTCCAGTTATAGTCCATCAACCAAGACATGTGTGTTATCTGATGTTTGCTTCTTTAGTTTTGCAGTGGAGCTACAAGGATAATGTAGGCTTGTAGCTCAAACGCGAAACTAAAGGAGCAAACGTCGTCTTAGCTGACCAATTATATTTGTGCTACATGGAAAATAGTGTGCATTTGATTTAGGTAGTAAAGTATTTTACTTGTATCTTTCTCATTTGTAAGTCGTTTTGGATAAAAGCATCTGCTAAGTGAATAAATGTAAATGTAAAGTATCTTGAGAAAACAACCAGGTCACGATTCTTCCGCGCCAAACGTGCGCTTTTACGCTTGCGTTTTCCTTCCACCGCCGGATGTCAGTGCCTTTGCGTCAGCTCTACTTAAAGAAACCCGGCATCTTAAAGGGGATGCTTGATTGATTCCACGGATTTAGAGTTCTATACGGCCGTCACCGAAGGACAGAGCGTTTCCCTTGCTGTCAGCTAGCTCACCTCATGACGAGCGGATTAGGGCAGTAGTGGAGCGACCAGGTCTCCCTGCTACGTCCAAGCCTTCTCCTCCCCTATGCTGCTCAGTAAGACTCCTGTTAAGCCACACTATCAAGGCAGCCTGTCAAATAATTGGCTTTTTTGTCAGGCTAGGGCCTTGGCAGCGAACGGAGTGCGTCTGAGATAACAAGAGCCGTGACAAGCTCACAGTCAAAGGCTGGCGTGCACAAAAGGGAGCCGCTTGATGAAGCATCGACATCGGCAACCCCCGTGCTGTCAATGACCGATCAATAGCTGAGCTCCATTTGCAATTCATTATTGCCTGGTTATCTGAGGGTGCCCTGTTTACAGTGTGGTTAAAGTACACTGACCACACGCACACGCCTGTCTACAGCTTTAATGACTGTCTCATTAGGGCTGTTGCATAGCTGGATGTGACATTGCTCCAACCATCTGGGTCAGGGTTAGTGTAGTCCACTGTCAGCAGGAAAAAAGACAAGCAAACAACTTGGTGATTAGAGTTTCACCAGGGTGAGCTAACCCAGGTGCTGGATTTGCTGGTTGGGGGGTTTGGACCTGTTGTGATTGCACCTTGCATGCAATGTTTACGGCACCACATACCGCATGAATTGATAATGTATTACAGCGCCACAGATAATAAACCACAGAGGTGTTTAGCAGGATTTGATTTTCAATTTTTTAGCTTATTTACCGGTTAGTTGTCTTTTTAAAAAGCGGTACATGAATATTGGAAATATTACAGGAGGAAATCATTGTACACACACTAAATAAACCAAATCTTTGTTAAATAAAATGATGAATGTAATACAAACCACATGAGCACAGATAGTGGCAGCTAACCCGCAATTCTGTTATCTTTTATCATGAATTGTTGTGCTGGTCACACTAAGCTAGCTAATGCTGGGAGTTTACATTATTTTTGTTATTGGAGCTACTAAAACTTCCATAGCACACTGTATGTGAAGTCCTATTTTAAGCCCTACACTGCAAAAAATGCCTTTCTTGAAACAAGCAAGACGCACTTAAATCTAGTTAAAGTGTACTAAAATCAGGCAAAAAAAATAAGCAAAACTGACTTCTTAAGAATTCTTGAAAATAGCATAAATGGATCTAATGGATCTTAAAATTAGACAAAAAAATGACAATGTAACCATTGTGCTTATTACAAGCAATGAAAACTCAGTTATTTAAGATAGACTTACTTAAAATTAGTATTTTGGTGTCTTGATTGAGCTGACTTTAAGAATTTATCCCTTAAGCTAAGATTAATAATTAGCCAAAAAAAAGTGCTTACAATAAGACACAATTTCTTAAAAATTCATTATAAAAAATAAGCGACTTTGTCTGAAATTAAGGCTCCAGAAGCATTTTTATTGAAACGGAAAAACTCTGCAACATAGTGTCAGGGGTCCTAGAAGGCGGCGGATGCAAGCGCAGATTTTTACTGAATGAAGTGCAAAATAAATAACCAAAACTGTGACAACAAGAACCATAAAAGTAACATTGGACACAAGGCCAAAACATGCAGACTATGGGAGCATATGTAGGGGACACAACAACAACAGGTGCTGAAAAACTAGAACTTCTGTAGTGGTGCTTATTAGGGGTAACACAGAACAGGTATGAGTGATCAGTGGGACATGTGCATTGGTCATGTGACCTGCTGGGGCTGATGGCTAATGTAGTGGATTGTGGATTTCAGCATAACCATGACACACAGCTGCCTAGTTGAAAAATTGAAGTGTGCAAGTGGTCCTAGTCTTAAAATAAAGAAAACAGTCTTGTTCCTCTGGTATATTATGCAAACCATTGTTGTATCTTGTTACTGGTTAAATCTTGCTCAATCTTAGCCGATATATTTTCTTAAAATGAGATTATTTTTCTAATGCAAAACATGTTTGACAAGATCATTTAGCTTTTTACACAAAAATACGACTTTCCAGAAACAAGGCTTTTTTAACGTTCTTGAAATTCCATTTTTGCAGCGTATTTATCCTCCCAATGCCGGATGAAGCAATGCATCCAGACGGCATTGTTTAGGCAATAAAATATACTCCACTCTTCAGTGCTCTGTTGGCTAATATAGTGTCTTCTTATTCCGATTCATTTGGCCGACCAGATTAAACATAATATCGTTATTCCACTGCTAATGCTCTGACTGCCAGCGCTCACACTTTGGGGTCTCATTTTCATCCTCTTACAATTGCTGTCTTCTTTATTTAGCAGATTACATCCTGTTCGACTACCTATTGAGGCAAATGTCTGGATCTAGGTTTCATTTTAGTTCTTGGCCAAACCTTAGGTAACTTTGACAGCAGTCTGTCCTTAGGCACTCTGAACACATCTTGCGTTTTCCTCCTCGCAGGTGAGAAGCCTTTCGAGTGCAAGCTGTGTCACCAGCGCTCGAGGGACTACTCGGCCATGATCAAACATCTGCGCACCCACAACGGCGCTTCGCCCTACCAGTGCACCATCTGCCTGGAGTATTGCCCCAGCTTGTCCACCATGCAGAAGCACATGAAGGGCCACAAGCCAGAGGACATCCCGCCAGACTGGAGGATCGAGAAGACCTATCTGTACCTGTGCTACGTGTGATTGAGGCCGAGCCCTGCGTAGGGTTGGGTTGGGATTGGGATCGGGATCGGGGGTGGGAGAGCTTAAGAATGGAATGCACGGAGGAAGCAAAAAGGGGGGAATGTTTACATTTTCGGCGGCAGGGCTGGGCAAGGCAAAGTTGAAAAGAGACAGGACAAGGGGGGGAAAAAATGTACTTAAGTATGGTGGCGTTGTCATGTTGTAGTATTGCGTTCTGTTGTGTTGTGATGGTGTCGTGACTCAAACAGGAAGTGTGCTCAACTCACTAAGGATTCTCCCACTGTATCAGGCGGGGATCTTCGAAATCACGCCCTCTTATATTTAGAATAATTACTCCTGGTTATCCCCTGGTTAATAGCTACGAACTGACCCCATTAACTTCTCAGACATACCAGGAGGTGTCGCAAGCACTTACATCTGCCAGGAAGATACCTTTACATCTGTATTACAGTACAGCAGATCATTGTCTGTTGATCCTGTTTATGGGTTTGTAAAGATTTTTCTATTGATGTACCACAGATCCTTGGTGCGTAGAGCCTTCTTGCTTGATTGACATTCATTAAGGGTTTATTGGCTTAACCAGCATACAAACCAGCGATTCATAAATGCCATTTCAGTTTTCGCAACATAATCTCTGTCTCTGCATCATAGCCTTTCGTAGCTTCATTGCACATATTACGATGACAATTACTGTTTGATTTTTTTCTTTTCTTTTCTCATACAACATAATCGAGTGCCACATTACACTTCTGCTGTACGTTTTCATTTAATATTAACTGGACATTTTTTGGCTTCATTTATTACTCATTTAGTTCCTTTCCCATGAAGTACATGACAGGAAATCAGTTTAAAACAAAATAATCAGCTTCGAAGCAGGATTCAGCAGTACATTTACATTAAAGAGCGCACTAGAAATCTAATCAGCTGTGTATATTCTGATATAGAGACCAAAATAATGACTAAAGCTGCTTTTGCCAGTGGCTTGGACACTAAAGGGCACTGTGATGTACAGGACTGGTCTCCACATATCTGAGAGATGAGTGAAAGCAAATTTCACCAATGGGAGGAATGAGGCCTGTCTGGTCTGTCCAGCCCAGAGGGCTACCATGAAAGAATAGATCAACTCTTTGTATGGCTTTGTTCCTTTGCTATGTCTGTATTTCCTATTTTACCTTGATTTGTCAGCACATTGTGCTTGAATTACCTCGTATTTTTTTTTGTGTGACCTCATGTGCTTGTTTTAAATTTTTTCCTTCGTTTCTTCTTTTGTGTGTGTGTGTGTGTGTGTGTGTGTGTGTGTGTGTGTGTGTGTGTATTTGATTACATGCGCATGTTATGTCTGTCTGCTATGTTTTGCAGAGGAGATGTGAAAAACGATGTGCCACGGTGATATGAGATTATTATTATTATTGTGTTATTGTTACCAAACTTGGTATTTTTTTTTATTAACCCTGCTTGTTTAAGAGCTTGTGGGTTTGGTCATTTTTTTTTTTTGTAAGCTACCTCTAAGTTTTGTTTCTGTTATTTTCGTGTGTTTTTTTTTTTTTTTTTTTTTTTTTTTTTTTTTTTTTTTTAGCAGAAGCACATTTTTTTTGTGTTTGAAGTTTTGAATTATTGCAACTTTTCATCTCATGCTTTCCGTCTGTTGAGATTTGGAAGTGACATGTAAAGGGTCGAGATGTATTAATGATGGATAAAGTGGGGGGAAAAAAAACAAGCATTTATTTGCTCTGACCACCCACCTGTCCCCCTCCACCCCAAACCTTTTTCTTTAAGAGCAGAGAAGAGATTTTGAAGCCTTAAGCTTGGGGTAAGAGTTGATCTATGAGATATGTATGGAATCAATGGAGTGTAGTACTTTAAAGTTTAAAAAAAAAAAAAAAAAAAAATTAAACTTGAAAATATGTGAATAGAATTGTAGTTTTGTAATGTGAAAAAAAAAAAAAAAAAGATGGTTCATGAAGCCTGAACCGCTAAGAACAGGTCATATGCAGCTGTGCATTGTGCGTTGGACAATTGGGACTGCAAGTGGTAATGGAGGATGAAAGAAAGGAAAAAAAAAATGATATCCTGTCGATCAACGTTTCTTTATATGAGTGTAGTCCTGAGCAAGAGCCAACAGAGGCCATTTGATATATAAAATTGTGATATTTTTGTATCGAGTGTTGGTCCCCTTTCCATTTGTTGAGGTTTCAGCAGGGCAAATATTTGTAGTTTGTTCGGGTTTGTTTGTTTGTTTGTTTGTTTGTTTTTTTACATTGTTCTTCTCTGGTTGGACTTTTTTGCCTTGCTCCTCTTTGGTAATGTTGGACATAAGTGTGTGAACGTTGTTGTGGTTCAGTGTTGCTTTTCTGGATGTCGATACATTGTAGGTGAAGGACTAAATCAGCCACAAATGTCTCCTTTGTAAGTATAACAAAACAAAAACAAAACAAAAAAAGTGAGAGAAATGTATTGTGATGCCAATGATCAATTCGCCACAAATCGTACTTACGATTTCAAACAATCAATGTTGCCAATATTTTGTTTTGGGGTTTTTTTTTTGTTACTTGAAGTGACTGAAAAGAGGGGTGGGGGGGTTGAGTAATGTACCTGTCTTGTGTCTTGTAGTATTCTGGAAAACACTGTGAGTTTGGGGGAACTTTTGCCCTCCTGTGAGATTTGAAGCAAGTCTAAGTAGCTCAATGTAAGAGGCATAAAATATTATGGTGGATATAAGTGTTTCATATTGGGCAACAACAACAGATATTAAGCCACACACTAGTGTCACTGTCCTCTATACCTTCTTTTATTTCCTCCCCATGGAGTACGAGTGTAAAAGTGTACATGTGTGTGTACGTGTGAGAAAGAGAGACTATTAGTGTCGAATGCACTAATTAAATCGTAATGTTCTATGCCACTTTTCTCTCTATAGGATTAAAAGATATTGGCATTGATATAGTTCTTCCCTCGATGTTACTCTGATGTTTCTGTAATATTTGTGCCTAAATGAAATTGTTCAAATTGTCCATCGATATCCGCTTCGTTTCTGTATTTTTCTAAACTTAATCGGTGTCTTTAGAGCTCCAGGGATGCCATTGTGATCACATTGTGGTTTTTTGATTGTTTAAAAAAAAATAATAATAATAATGTCCATGTGGGCGAAGCTATTGGATCATTTATAGGATCTATTTTTTTTTTTTTTTTCATTACTGACCTAAATATATCCGGTTCTGAGTAGTTATTGTATTTTGTACACAAAAAATAAACAAGGTAAACATTCTTTGGAATGAATTCTCAAGAGATTTTTTTTAAAGTCAAAAATGTTAGCACTGGTTCTTCAATCGTGTTCATATCAGCAACAGGTTTTGCTGATTAAAGCTGATAATGGTGTTTTTTGTTTGTACGCTGATTTTACTGCCCCAGCTTGACATCACTGTTATATTGGTTCGAGTACTTATATTATCGGCGTGTATAAAGAGAGTGTCATCCTGGCATCCCTGGAGTTTGGCTCACTGTGTTCGCGTGTGGTGTTTTTAGCAAGAGTAGACATTTCATGCCGTGTTGCCATGCATGTGCCATTGAGGTCTAGATGAAATCGTTGGGAGCACCAAGACCTTTTTTGTTTTGTTTTTTGTTTTTTTAAATTAGCACTGAGGACCAATCGCCCTGTCGGACCAAGCGCAACAGAGCTTTTCTATGTAACAAAGTGTCTCTCTAATTCACTCTGTATCTCTGTCTATGTCTCTCGCTCTCTCTCACTCACTCTCTCTCTCTCTCTCTCTCTCTCTCTCTCTCTCTCTCTCTCTCTCTCTCTCTCTCTCTCTTTGTCTCTCTCTTTGTCTCTCTCTTTCTAACTCTCATCTCCCACCTTTACTGTATCCCATTTCAGCTTATCTTTTTTTTTCCTTATTGTGACAGCACAAGTGCCAGTCCAGTTGCTTTGTACTAAAAAAAAATTGTTTTTATAATTATTTTGAATTGTTCTAGTTACGTCTACCTCAGCACCTAATCTTAGCCTAATCTTAGAAGGTGCCCAATTATTTTTTTTTTCTTTTCTGTTTGTTGTCAATTGTATAAAAAAGTAATAATAATAATAATTAATTTGCATTCAGCTTTGCAAACGGTCCTTTTGTCTTTTTCCGGCCACATGCTATTTTTGTAGCACCACTTTCTGGCAACTGTGCTACGGATATCGGCGTCGGTTTCTGATGTAGTTTTTCTTTCCGTGTAGGATCAGACACATCTCTTTGTAACATTTCAGTGTTCTCTGATGGAGTGTGGAAAAAAAAATAAAAAAAGAAATTAAAGAGATTTAATGCTGCAGGTTTTCTTCTCAATGTTGTTACTAAGTAAATCGTGTGCCTTTAATAGTGAGAGATTTTTTTTTTTTTTTTTTTTTTTTTTTTTTTTTTTTTTTTTTTACATAATACTAACGGTAGATGGTTTTGTAGTGATTTTTTTTTTTTGTTTTGTTTGTTTGTTTTTGTATTTTTATTTATGAGTCTCATACAATAACAATGTTCAGTTGTATTCCTTAAATCTGCAGTTAGAAAAAAAAAATAAAAAGTGGACTTAAGTCTGTCTGGCTTTTTTTTTAATGTCTTTACCTGTTTTGTTAAGTGTTATAGGCCTTGATGTCCGTTAACACAAGGTGCTTTATGATCAAGTTGATATGAGTTTATGTGACTTTAAGGCCAAGCACCAGGAAAGCTGATTTTCCTTCCAATTTCAGTATTTAACATTAATACTTCTATGTTTTTTATTATTATTATTATTATTATTATAATAATTGGTAAACATTTCAATTTTTATATGAATCGAACTCCATTTACTAGACATAGACCACAGCCCTGTTGAATGAATTCTTGATTTTGATTAGTCAGAAGGTATTGATTCATTTTCTACAACAGTAGACTACAACATAAAACTTGTACAGCGGGCACTCCATAGCAATAGATGTAAATAATGTGTGTAATCGTTGATATGGTGAAGTTTTCAGTTAGGAAAACTCAAGTCGTGTCGGCGCTCAGGTGTAAAGTTGTAACTTTGTGTTTTGTGGTTTCTTGGTAACAAGCTCCATTTCTATGTCTTTTGAACTTCAAATGTCAAGTCTTCAAATAACATAAAAAAATTGAGGGAACACCTATTTATAGCTGTTAGAATGTGCACATAATGTTTGGTTGAAGGTTAAAGTTTGAACAGAAGGCTGCTTAAACGTCATTTAAAGAAGCAGTTTGGATTTGAGAGCCCTCTGTGGTCTCCTAGGTCAATTGCAATGACGATTAAATCGGTCGTGTCAAACCATTTCTATGCTGTTTGAGTAGCCATTTCGAGAAATGGAGTGGGACTAACTTCAGGGCCGTTAAAATGTCAAGCAGAAGCTCAAAAATAAGAAACAACAATATTGCAATATTGCAAATCAGTTTTTCTTCAGTATTTTTGGAATGTTTTTGATTATGAAATAAGTCAAGACCCATGTTTAAACATTACGTACAGCACCTTTAACCAGGCCTACTACTAAATCTACTATACTTGCAGTATAGTACTGTAATAAGTTACAGGGTGTCTTCCAAGATGCTGTGCAGTATCTGATGATATCATTATGATTTCATATGTTTTGAACGAAACATAAAGGGGCTCGTTTTAGAACCACCTGCAGCTGTGTATTATAAAGGGAATAAAAACCCTGAGCCATGAGCATTCGTTTCTCTTCCTGCAGTGGAAAAATACAGGATACCCTGGATAAGTGCTTTGCTTACTGAAGGGGAGTTGCACATGTACTGTAGCATTAGCTGTGCAGGACTTGCCATTACAGCCTGCTCTGATTACCATTTGGAGAGAAATAGCCTCAAACAAAAGAGCTCTCGTTCTCGCCAGAAAGCAGACGAGTGGAGCATACAAACCTAAGTTGCATAGAGCCAGTGAGCTTTTTGTGCTCTTTACTCAGAAGACTCCGAGGAATCATCTGAACAAACAACTACAATCTGGTACAATAATAAAATTGTCAGTGGGATTTGGTGTGTGTAACGTAGTGTGTGTAGGATTATGTACACAGCAGTGTGCATTTATTTTCCAATTAAAGTAGGATAAGGACTTGTGTGGACAATGTGAGCGTGTCATACAAGAGGAAGGCTCGAAAATGCAATTTATACCTTGATCTGGACATGTGAAATGTAAATGTCAGAGTAAAATGAAATAGTAATGTCGTTTCTGTATTTTACTATAGGCTCCTTTGCTTTGTACTGAAAAAGAAATGGATTGTTTAAAAGTATCAAATGTCTCAGTGAGCATGTCTAGGAGAGACCCCAGGGCTGATTAACTCCTTTCTTTCTTTACACACAAAGCTGATTATATGTCAGCGTCAGATCAGTCTAATCACATTAAAGGTGCCTACTTCTTTTAAATCTCACTATCATTAAGAAGCATCCTAGCTCGTACCCTGGGCTGCCACGCAGGCCATGTGACTCTCCACACCGTGACAGAGGTCTGGCGTGAATGTGAATCTGCCGCTGAATAGCCTTTGTGTGCTGGCCAAAGGGGTCCCATCTTTTAGGTACTCTTTGACCCAGATATGATCTAATGGACAAGAGCGTGATGCGATGAATTGTGGACGTTGTCGTGTCCAAATCCTTCTGCAGCTAAGCCATGCCTGTAGGCGTCTGTGACTCAACCGGCAGCCTGGGGACATCTATTGACAAGTGAATTTAGAACACAAGTAATGTCCTAAAGGAACCTACTGAAGTCGTTCGTTCAGATGTTGGTTTATTTGTTTGTTTGTTTTTCCTAAATGCCATCTGAATAAATTTTGCTTGCTAATTGGCTACACTCTATGTTGGACCTGCTCGTAATTGGTGTTCATCGCAAAACTACTAATCACTGTGTCCTGTTTCTTATTTCAACCCATGAGATTTATTTATGCATGCTTTCTGAAATGGCCTCAGACAAAAGCAACCTCACAGCATGATCTTTGGCTTTTATAGCCCTCTAGTGGTGGTGATTGAGTATGACATGCACTGCCAACAGGTTTCAGCGACCCAATTTTCACACTGGAGTGTACGTCTATGTATATGTTGTTTTTTTGTTGTTGTTGTTTTTTCTTAATGGGCTTTAAAGACTAACTGTAGCAATAAGTATATCAAATTGCTAACTGTTTTACAGCCCTGGCCGATGGGATAATGGCTTGTGAATTGCAGAAAGCGTGATTCGACAGGCCGCCTAGATGATGTCGCATTGATTGTATTGTGATCAATGCTGCCATTGTCCATCTAACTGATTTTTCCTTTAATTATCTAGGGTGTCGGTGCCATTTATCCAATCACAATAAGCCTCCTGGTGAGGTTGCAAAAATCTTTACTATAAATACATTTAGGGTTAGTCCTACGGCGACTAATAATACCTAACTTCCATATAATCAAGGAAAGAGCTGGTGATCCCAGTTAAAGGCAGATTGTTCCTTCTTAACCATAATGTAGTCAATCAACCATGACATGTTTGATTCTTTAGTTATTCACAAAAGCTCCTCGGCTAATACAGCTAACAAATAAGCAAAATCTTCAAGGAAAAGTCCACTCTGAAACAAATTACATTTATATTGAAATATTTGTGATGTATTTAGTGACTGTGGTACGAATGTGTTGGTTGGGGCTCTGTTTTCATTATTCCTGTGAGAAGTTAGCGGTTGTGTGCAGTGCTGATGTCATAGGGAGACATTGTTTGTGCCATCAAAATGGCATTTAATAGGAGAGCAATAAACAAATTGACAATCTTTAACATAATGGTCACGGTGCGCTTTTTCCAGAGACATTCAATACATCATATTAATGAGACTCAGAATTGGACTCCCAGAATGCAGTGCAGCTATACAACACAGTTGCGCTGAGTTACAGTAAATCAGAGACGCACGTGGCTTGTCTGGTTAGCAATATACGAGATGACGAGCATGATGGCATCGATGGCCGTATTATCAGATCTGTTTGAGCAGAGTGTACCGATGAGGAGCAGAAATTACTGCTGCATTGTTTAGGTCAAATGAAGCAAGGGCTAATGCTGCACTTGGGAACAGCTGAGAATTTCTACTCAGGAACTCCTTAGTTAAAGTTCCTCCGAGTTCGGCAAGTGACATCAAATCAACATGGCTGCAAGCAAGTAAACAAAGCAGCACTTCTTACGTTTAAATGGGTTATGTTGTAAATATAAGTATTTTCTTTAGAACAGTCAACATACATTGATATTTGCTTGTTAAATCTATAACGTTTAATATACAGATTGCTGTTTTCAGAAGAAGAATATACTCATCACAGTTAGTTGGCTAGCTTGATGCTAACAAAAGATAAACATGTAGGCATCCGTGGTTTTTTCCCCACTTTGTAGCTCGAATGCCAAGAGGTTGGATATAAAGTCATTCCGAGCTCCGACATCCCGATGTCTGTAAGTCGAACACAGCGTAAATCTCACTGACAATACTATCAGCAGATAGTTGAACAGCACTGTGGGTAATGTAAGTGAAATTAGACCAGCATAATGATGAAAGAAATGTAAAAAATAAATAAATAAATCAACTCAAAATTTGATTACAAAATTAATCTTGGACATTGAATATAATGTGTTATTATAATGATTAATATGCAAGTAATTCAGGGTGAATTTTCCTTTAATGCTAAACCTAAATCATTACACCTTCAGACATTATATAATACACAGTCATCTAAAAAATTTTACAAAAGGACGTCACAGCTCTAAAAACAGTCGTGGCAGCCATCTTGAAGCCGAGTTGCTTTCTTAATCAGCTTTGCTCTTATTCCACGCTAGCATCTGAATCAGCTAGCATTGAACTGTATGCTAGAAGTGATTCAGGTATTTATATAGTTTCAGTTTGTTTTGGATATTTATATATGTATTTTTGGAGCAATTATTATTTTACGTAACTGTTTATGTACACATGCAACTATGGAGCCAAACTACTGTATGTCTTCTGAGATGAGTGTGAGTTGATTTAGACTTAAACTGCTAGCTCTAAGCTTCTCTTACATATTAGCTACCTTAGCCTCATAGCTTCAGTGTAAAACTAAAGAAGCAAACGCAAGACTCCAAACATCAAATCAGCATGTGTATGATCACAGGTATGTAAGACATTGAGATATTTTTGGATATTATCTGCCATTAAAAGACAACATTTGCACACTTTAGATACATTGCATTTCAGTACACACTTCAATGAAGAGAAGAAGACGGTGTCATTAAAACGATTAAGGCATACACAGAGAATAGAAATGATGGTAAAAATGCAACAGCGAGGTACGTATGACAAAATGACTCCATTCTGAATTGCTGTTGATGATGACAGAAGTTCAAAATGTGACATCTTTAACAGTCTTCATAAATATATTCATAGCATTATATTCACGTTGACATTTCACATGTGACCATACTGTATGTTTTTTCCACTTGTGATTATGTGAGCAATGTGAAAATTTAAATCAATGCCCTATATGTGGAAAAATTGACACATGAACATCAAATGAAGTTAGGTAAGAAAATCATGTCAGAATGAATTGTTTGAGAAATCACATGTGGAGAAATAAAATCCATTTGAAAAGTAAATGAATCATGAGAAATCACATGCGAAAGATTAAACCACATGCCCCAGATGTAGAAAAAAAAATTTATGTGACAAAATGAATAATAAAATAAAGAAATGATGTGTTTAAAAAGAAACGTGAAAAAAAAAAATCATGAATCATGTGAGAAATGAAATATGGAAAAAAAGTATGTGGAAAAACAAGGGACTTTTCAGATACGGCATAGTAGCTACAGACACGAATGCTGGTTATTTGCTCTGGTTCAAGGTTCCGACTTGATCGATTTCTATAATGCTTATTCACATCTTACACACACTTGTACACAACCAAACATTTTATCCGACATTTAAAGTGACATCAGCGGTTATATATTGCAATAAAAGCTGAAATTGTTGAGTTGCGCATTGAGTGGCGCTGACACACCTACCGCAGTCTTAGCACACTTTGTGCTTCACCAACTAGCAATTCTGGTGTAGGACACCGGTTGTGTGTATTGAGTGTATGTCATTTTTACACAAATGTGTTTACTATCAACACACAACAACTGCTTTTAAGAAGAGAGACAGCGTAAGGAAGCATTTCCCTGATCTTTCAGGCGTACTGCCAGACGGACCAGAGTGTGCCAAGGGTGATGCTGTAGGCCAGCATGGCCAGCAGGTAGACCCTGAAGAGCAGCACGTCCAGCACATAGCCCACCTGCAGCCACTCCTTTGCGATGTCTCGACATGCCTGTCTCTTCTCTAAGTACTGCCGGATCGATGAGACTTCGTGTAGGATGTTGTCCATGACTGGAGGAGTGCTGTCCCGAATGGGAAGTCCCATAATGAGATTCCTATCCATGTCTCTGGAGCTGTCACAGTGGTGGTGGTTACAGCGGACTGGCAACAGAAAAACAGATATATTATGTAGCCAAAGGTCTATGGACACTTGAGAATAACATCCATTGATGTCATGAAGTTGGAACCACTCAGTTGTCTGGCATGTCTATGTATGCTGTAGCATTACAATTTTCTAGCCCAGACTTGTTCCAGCATGACACAAAGTAAGGTCCATAAAGACATGCTTTAACAAGGTCGGTGTGGAAGAATTCGATTGGCCTGCACAAAACCCTGACCCAACCCCAGTGAACACCTTTTGGAATCAGAATACCAACTTCATGAAAGGACTTTTGCTAGACATCAGTGTCCAAACTCTTCTGCTCTTGTGGCTGAATGAACACAAATCCCCACAGCTACGGTCTAAAATTTAGTGGAAAGCCTTCTCAGTACCATGGAGGTTGTTATAGCTGCAAAGGGGGAACATTTCAACAATAATGCCCATGGTTTGAGTAATGCCAACTTGTCATCCATCCATCCATTTTCCATACTGCTTATCCTACATAGGATCACAGGGAACCTTGAGCCTGTCCCAGGGAGCTAGGGGCACAGGGTGGGGGACACCCTGGACAGGGTGCCTACCCATCGCAGGGCAACAGCATGCGATGTGTGGAGGGGGGCATGCGGGCTCCATGCACACAGGGCGGGGGCAGAATTCAAGCCCCCAACCCTAGAGGTGCGAGGCAGCAGTGCTTAACCACTAAGCCACCGTGCCCTCCCCCCACCTTGTCAAACTCTATTTATTCTATATTATTGTCATAGATCATTTAAAATATTTCATGGGTTAAATGGTATAAATGGGTTAACAGGCCTATGTGCCTGCCATTCAGAGATACACGGATTTCATTTTTGGCATCCATCTTAACAAATGTTTTTAAGTGAATTATTTTGAAGAATTGAGGCTGGGGCTGATTTCTTTCTAGCCCAGACTATAGATTCATACAGCCATCAGCGAGTGTCATGTCAGGTGATTGTATAAATTTGAGTCCTTTGGGTGAGAAAGTAAAATTTGATAGACTAAATACCCATTGTTCAATCTAAGCACAAATTACACAAAAGATAACAAAACTGTAAGTTTGAACAAAAAGGTTACAACTTGTCTGTTTAACATGTTTGGTATTCGGAGGAATATTTTCTTTACTTCATTGAAAATTTCTAACTTGCCAAAAAGATATTGCATAGACACAGTACATGTTTGAATTTACACCCGGAATACTTCCTTGGTTTTTAGCTACGTTAGCATCATGTCTTTGCAACGTGTCTTTGCTGATTGACTACGTTTGTGGTAAGTGTCATTTTATTCTGCTAAACATTTTTTTAGCTATTGATGAAGAACAACATAATAATCAGACATTAACGGGGGGCCGGGTGACATGGTGGTGAAAATTGCTGCCTCACAGCTCCAGGGTCTCAAATTCAATCCTGAGTTCTGATTTGTGTCTGTTGGAGTTTTGTTTGTTTTCCCTGAGTCCATGTGGATTGTGATTCTCTGCCATGATAAAGCACTTTCTGAAGATGAATGAATAAATAATAGGGGGTGTCATTCCACTTATATAATGAACCATTTTTCAAGGAACCTTTTTTTAATCCCTCATTTTCTCTCTAATTTGGTCTTGCCAGACAGCTCTCCCCTAACATATGATAGCAACCAATCAGAGAGGGAGGGTGAAGGCCAACACATGCTTTCTCCAAGACACATGAAGTCAGCCAACCACATCTTTTGAACTGCTGCTCATGCTGTGTTACAGGGCAGCGTAACACACTCTGAGTAAAGCACTACCTCTTCTGCATGCATGAGCTCACAGATGCCAATGATTGGCTAGAGTCACTGTGATTGACAGGGGACTCCCTCCCAGACAGCACCGCCAGTTATGCTCTCTTGGACTCTCGATCGCAGATGACAGTGCCATCATCAGGATTCAAACTCACAATCTCCAGTTGATAGAACAAACGCTACTGATATTTTAAGCTAACTAGCTTTTTATGTCACAGCAGACTGACAGTGGAAACAAGACCAAACCATTAGGAATATAAACATTTCTTTTCTGTGTTGATAAATTACTAATAATCTAGTTGCATGTTAAAACTAACGAAAAACTAACTGTATAACTAATGGTTAAACCATAAACCGCAAATGGTCTGACTGACAGTGGGAAACTATGGGAAACTGAACCTCCATGGGTTCCTCCATTTTCAGAAACCCCACAGAGCTCTTATAGTGCTCCTATTATGTTTTTTCAGATATTACCTTTCATGTAGTGTGTTATAAAGCTGCTTGTGAATGTAAAAAGTCTGCAAAGTTTCAAAAATCAAAGTGCACTGCGAATGGAGTTATTGCTTCCCAAAAGAAAGAACCAATTCTGAACAGCCTGAAACGAGTCGTCAGTATTTCCAGACTTACTTCCTGTACAAACCTATGTAGGTTTGTAACAAAAAACCCCACCTCTGGTCTTCATCGGCTACTCGCAAACAACGTGTACCTTGAACTACCCTCAAACACTACAGCTGTAGTTGCGTCCTGAAAGAATTAGGTTCCTGTTGTCGGCATGATTAGAAGACGTTGTTTTCTGCACTGCAAAAATTCTGCGCCTGCATGGACTCCCAAAGGATGAGGATGTAAAGCGTCAGTGGTTAGAATTCATTTTAAAACGATACCACAGCAGTTCAACTCCGACCTTTGTTGGTGTTCCTGTCATTTCAATGAAGACCGCTTCTCAAATCTAGCTGAAGTCAACACGGGATTTGCGAAACGATTATTCATTAAAGACAAGGCCATACCCATTTTTTTTGGACCATCTTGCACCTCTGGATCACAACCTGTAAGTACGATTAATTATTTATAAGTATTCCCTAAAATTCGGTCAATTAATTGAGATTACATAGCTATATTTCAAAGATTTCTTTCTCCGAGACTTTGTCATTAGTAAACAGTGGAGGACTATCTGTATTATAATATGTTGATAATGTAAAACCGACGACATTATTACTGAGCTGAAATTGAGATGTGGTAATGGGCGTTTCCTTTCCGACACTCGCTGTAAGCGGTAGACCAATCACAACAGACTGGGAGATCTGACCATTCAGAGCAGAGTAGGCGCTCTGAAAGGAGAAGTTTAGAGTGAACGGATCCTTGAGAGAATCATTTGTGACACTGAGAAAAAGAGACAATTCTGCAATGTAAAATATGTGAAAATTAAAGTGTTTTTTTGACCTTGGATGCATGTAAACCTCTTGTATCACATCTCTAAAACAAAATCAGGCACAAAATTAGGCACTTTTAATATAGCATAATATGGGTACTTTAAAACTGTATGTCCGAATTTTTTTTTTTTTTTTTTTTTTTTACTAAATAACAGCTGTATAATAAGCAGTTGGATATACATTGTATACATATTCATATATATATATATATATATATATATATATATATATATATATATATATATATATATATATATATACATTGCAATTGCTCTTTATAACCTGCAAAATGAGGCAAATTTTTGTTAAGTTTTGCTCCAGAGTGGTACTAGCAGGAAATAATGGTACTTAAGCATGGAGCTGTGGAATGAAAAGGATTCAGTTGTGAAAGCGGTTTCTTCTTCCTTCTCCCTGGACATCAGATCTGTCATTAAATGAAACATTTCTAATATAATATATACAATTAAGCACCAAAATAGATACTGTAGATCGCTAATGGCACCATAAAGTAAGGTATTGACTAAAGACCTACCTCTTCATGGAGTACTTAAATTAGCACTTTGTTGATGTTTTTTTGTTGTGTTCATTCTTTTTTCTAATGTTCAGTAGAAAAACACCTTTAACAACTTTTTTTTGCCACTGTACCTTTTCTGCATGCCCACCTGTGTTCATGTTGTTCTCCCTGTAGCGTGGCAGGTCAGACTCATGTGCCAGCAGGGAGCAGAACTTCTTGTTGCGGATGCAGAGTAGCAAGGTGGCCTTCTCCAGCACAAGGTACTTGACCCACTGCGGCACATGTGTCTGCAGGTCCTGTTTATGCACCAGCCTCACAATCAGCACTGTCTCCGTGAGGCTGATCACCAGCAGGGCCATGCACACAATAAAGTACACACCTACCCCAAACACACACACATACACACACTAAATATCACAACGGTAGTGTAAACGGTTTCTGCATTGATATTTACTGCATGATACTTCTGCAACTATTTAAAACATGTTCTGGTAAATAATTGGCTTTAATTCAAGTTTTAACATGAGTGACATAAGGAAATGGGATTGGAAAAACGATCAATGTTAAGCACTAATAGGAACTAAACTTTATTACTGTTGTACTATTATTTAGACTGTTATTTTTCATTATCCATGTAAAGAAAGTGTGGCTTCTGTTCCAGTCGCTCCCAGTGAAGGAGGTGCAGCCTCTATACCTGTCAGCCCCAGTGAAGGAGGTGCAGCCTCTATACCTGTCAGCCTCAGTGAAGGAGGTGTGGCCTCTATACCTGTCAGCCTCAGTGAAGGAGGTGTGGCCTCTATACCTGTCAGTCCCAGTGAAGGAGGATTGGCCTCTATACCTGTCAGTCCCTGTGAAGGAGGTGTGACCTATATACCTGTCCGTCCCTGTGAAGGAGGTGTGGCCTCTATACCTGTCAGCCTCAGTGAAGGAGGTGTGGCCTCTATACCTGTCAGTCCCTGTGAAGGAGGTGTGGCCTATATACCTGTCAGTCCCAGTGAAGGTGGTGTGGCCTCTATACCTGTCCGTCCCAGAGAAGTGGGTGTGGCCTCTATACTTATCAGCCTCAGTGAAGGAGGTGTGGCCTCTATACCTGTCAGTCCCTGTGAAGGAGGTGTGGCCTATATACCTGTCAGTCCCAGTGAAGGTGGTGTGGCCTCTATACCTGTCCGTCCCAGTGAAGAGGGTGTGGCCTCTATACTTATCAGCCTCAGTGAAGGAGGTGTGGCCTCTATATCTGTCAGTGCCAGTGAAATAGGTCTGGCCTCTATACCTGTCAGTCAAAGTGAAGGAGGTGTGGCCTCTATACCTGTCAGTCCCAGTGAAGGAGGTTTGGCCTCTATTCCTGTCAGCCCCAGTGAAGGGGGTGTGGTCTCTATACCTGTTAGTCCATTGAAGGAGGTTTGGCCTTTATACCTGTCAGCCCCAGTGAAGGAGGTTTGGCCTCTATATCTGTCAGCCCCAGTGAAGTGGGTGTGGCCTCTATACCTGTCAGCCTCAGTGAAGGAGCTGTGGCCTCTATATCTGTCAGTGCCAGTGAAATAGGTCTGGTCTCTATACCTGTCAATCAAAGTGAAGGAGGTGTGGCCTCTATACCTGTCAGTCCCTGTGAAGGAGGTGTGGCCTCTATACCTGTCAGCCCCAGTGAAGTGGGTGTGGCCTCTATACCTGTCAGCTTCAGTGAAGGAGGTTTGGCCTCTATATCTGTCAGTCCCAGTGAAATAGGTGAGGCCTCTATACCTGTCAGTCAAAGTGAAGGAGGTGTGGCCTCTATAACTGTCAGCCCCAGTGAAGGTGGTGTGGCCTCTATACCTTTCAGTTCCAGTTAAGGAGGTGTAGCCTCTGTACTGTTCAGTCCCAGTGAAGAAGGCATGGCCATTATAGTTCTTGTGGCCTCATAGATAACCATTTCTTTCTGTTTGCATAATACTGAATCACATTGTGTCTCAATGTATATTAGCATATATAATTATTGGCTAATATAATTGAGTAGGTCCTATATCTCTTTTCTGAGGGAGAGCTGCACATCACTAAGAATAATATAGTGGTCATGTTCAAATAAATACAACACAATTCCAACTCTGATTCATACATGAAGACAATTTCCACTACATGACACTTTCATAATTGATAAAGCTTTCATGGCTAATGACAGGCATTTTTCACTCTGTCATGCTGCTTCACACAGCAATAGTATTCCATCCATGTTTTTTTACTCAAAACAAGATGGACCATTTACCAATGAGAGGGGTGCCAATGGCGGTGGCTGGCAGCGTGTCGGAGACAATGATGAGGAAGACAGAGTATCCCAGCAGCAGAGTGATCTTGAAGGATACTCTCTCTCCGCTGTCGGGGGGGAGGTAGAAGCCCACTATATCCATCACCATCAGGAATATGCTGGGGAGAAGTAGATTGACGGTGTAGAACAGCGGTCTGCGGCGAATCACCACCTGAGGGTAGCAGCATGAGAAGCAATCTCCCAGTAATGTGGTGACAAAGCTAGAAATGTAACATTTTTATTGCCATGGTTTGGCCAGACCTTTCTCTCATCCCAAATGTAATCAATCAGTAAAGTCATGTTTGGTATCTGAAGTTTGCTTCTGTAGTTTTGCACTGGAGCTACAAAGCTAATGCTTCTTTCAAGTAAACAAAAAAAAAAAAAAAAACACTTTTCATTAAGTAAATAAAGTGGTAAACTTTGGGTAGCACATTCTTGTTTGATCAACTCAATTTGGAGTAAGAAAATGGTGTAAATATTTAAATGTTAGTTGTGGTATCATAACAGAGGAAACTCTAATAGAGAGCAGTGAGAGCAGGTGGTACACACGTGGAACTTCATTTCAGCATAGTAGTCGTCATTGTCCACACTGAAGGACTTGTATTTGGACAGGACGTGCAGCAGCTCCCACTCTCCCTGGTTCATGAACACAGACTTGTCGTCTTTCACTTCCTGTGGGGTCCTCATTAGCGTGATGTTGATGTCATTAACTACAGGATGAGAAATGCTAAAGGTCACTTCATTCAGAGTGATCGCTGCTTCCTGGAGAGAGGAACAATGCTGACGGCCTTGCCGGGGCTCAATTAAAACGGTGTTACCTTGTTGTGAAAAAATGTCCTTATTATTATTATTTTCATAATAAACTACTGAAAGTGCAATGGGTTCTTCATTATAGCATTTCACAGTTTCGTGTAAACCTGATTTCTGCAGACGTATAATCTAATTAGCCATATTCAATAATTTCTCCAGAGAGACAGCACTATGGTGGTCTTATTGTGTAATTTAGGATAGGTGATCTTACTAGTGTGCAGCCAGCTCTGGAAAGTGAGGCTGCATTTCTGGACGTCGAATGGGAAGTTGTAGATGTTGAGAGAGCAGGCTGTTACCACCTGAATGGGCTTGTAGTTCTGCACGAGTCCTTCGTTGCTTACATACACATATGGAATGTCAGGAGACTTTCCAACATCTACACTGTAAGGATAAATCGATAAATAAATAGATAAATCCCCATAGGAAATTTTAAGAAAGCAAAAACGTTAGGAGTCCAGAATGTTAAAATTCTATGTGCCATTGAAAGTAATTAGATACAGCAGTAGAAGGTGTTGTTGTTGAACAATTTGTACTGTTGTCTATGCAATACTCTGAAATATTATTCAGTGGTGGTTGGGCTAATTGCAATGAATCAAATTTAATCTAGACATTCAGATTTCTATAGAGGTTTAGATTTCAACCAGAGCGAAACTTTTAAAATACATATACAGTACTGTGCAAAAGTCTTATGCACCCTATATTTTAGTACAAAAAATTGTTAAAGATGTTTATTTTATGACCTCTACATGGTGCAAATGGTACAAAACCATTTTATATTTCCATACATAACTTTTCCAACCAAAAAATGTAAATGTTACAGGGAAAAAAAAAATGTTTGTATGTCAATAAAGAACACAACATATTATGTAACAGATCACTTCAAAAAGGAAAAAAAAACATGATGAATGCTGCTGGGTTTTGCATGCAAAAGAAGAAGAAGAAGAAGAAGCCTCCGGAGTTTCGGGAAGAACTGGCAAATTCTCCAAAATGCTCAGTAATACTTACCTGAGACAACAATTAAAAAATTAAAAAAGCAAAGGGTTGTCACACCAAATATTGAGAATATTGACTTTGTTTAGTTTATTGCTGTTTACTGCTCTTTAAAGTATTTTTTAAATGTAAAAACATTCAATTTTTTATTTTTGAAGGCATCTTTTCTTTGTAGCATTTCTTTGCATGTGCTTAAGAATTTTGCACAGACAAAAAAACAAAAAACAAACATATATATGGCCAAAAGTTTGTGAACACCTGACAATCACACCCAAATGTGTGTTCGTCCCAAAAATGTTGCCACAAACTTGGAAGCACACAATTGTATAGGATGTCTTTGTATGCTGTAGCATTAAGACAATAACAATACCCCTGTGCGCAAAGCAAGGTCCATGAAGACATGGACCAAGTTGGGAGTGAAAGAACTCAAGTGGTCTGCACAGAGCCCTGACCTCAACCCCACTGAACACCTTTGGGATGAACTGGAAGACCGACTGCACTCCAGGCCTCCTCACCTGATATTAGAGTTTGACCTCACTAAGGATCTTATGGCTGAATGAGCCCAATTCCCCATAGCCCCGCTCCAAATTCTAGTGGAAAGCTTTCCCAGAAGAGTGAAGGTTATTATAACAGCAAAGGAGGAACTAAGTCTGGAATGGTATGTTCAAAAAACACATATGGGTGTGATGGTCAAGTTTCTACCACCGTTTGGCCATATATTGTGTATCACTCATTGTTTACTTGACAAGTTGGCTGAAAAGTGAAACAAACTACAGTGTAAAGGGAAATATCAACTCTGTACTCACAATTCATTAATGAGAATATCAGGTACCCAGACATTTGCCGTCGGGATTGAGATCTGCCGAACATCATCGAAATCCTCTGGATTCCACACAAGGAACTCATCGATCCATTGCTTCATATGAGACAAGTAGACATTATTATTATTATGATTATTATGATTATTATTATTATTATTATTATTGTTATCTGGATGGTTTGAAAATTGCATTCATAAGTGTGTGAGCTTGTATTTCACCATATCTTACCTGCCTGTACCACACGTATGTTGTCAAAACCTGGTTCTTCTCATCCTGAATTGCACACAGCATACATTTTTATACACCATTCATCCATGATCAGAAATGATTCCAATTTTAAACTATAATTAAACAAATATTAATCCTGCCTGATCCTACTGATTTCTGTTTAGCGGTTCTTCCACTCACCACATTCAGGATTGAATAGACCATTAAATCGATGGCCACCATGGTTGAGTCCCGCCAGTCTTTTACAGGTCGCACTCCTTTTTTATATCCAGCACTTAAATACTCAGACAGGCGCACTAAAGTGGCATTGGCGAACCGGCCAGGGTTACTGCCCAGCCTTTTAACTGAAAAGGAAAGAAATATGAATTTGTAAATAAATTCTACTAAAAAAGAAAAGAAGCAAGGAGTATTTAAAACAGTTAACACACCACGTTTTTCACATCTCACCTTTAGCGCATGCATTTGTATTTTGCAAATTCTTCCAAATTATTTATTTATTTAAATAATTATATATGGATATAGATATAGATATATATATATATATATATATATGTATATATATATATATATATATATATATATATACCTGTACCACATGTATATATATATATATATATATATATATATATATATATATATAGAGAGAGAGAGAGAGAGAGAGAGAGAGAGAGAGATAGATAGATAGATAGATAGATATAGATATATAGATTATATATATATAGATAGATAGATTTATTATAATGTGTTTACATTATGTCTTTACTTGAGTTCACATGCGCAGTTGCAGCTTTTACATGTTTTTTCATGTATCATCAAATATCCAAAAAATGTGGTCATATATGAGGTATATGTGATTTTCCAATGTTTAACCAAAGTTTGTTTTCCCCAATATTCCAAAATACACTCGTAATAATCCTCACACAGGAGACTTTCCAGATTGTTGCAGTGAAACTCTTTCAATGTAATTTCAATTTCAGTTTTTAACTTTTGGTACCACTGAAGCCATTTGTTTTTTTGTTCTAATAAAAACAGACTATTACTGTTTCTTATGTCTTACGGTAGAACACAATATACCATATTTCCATATGATATACAATATATCACATTTCAATACCCTTTACTAGAGATGGCACCGAGCCAATACACAGGATTGCTATAGGGCCAATTCCAGCAAAAAATGGTGGATGGGATATCAGCGGAACAAAGAATGAATTTGATCGGATCATGTAACAAATGGAAAAGATTGGAATTAGGTTTGAAAAATGTTTTTTTTTTCTTTGGTGACTGGAAATGTTTACCTATATTTATATTGTTTGCAATATTTTCAATGATTTCAGTGTTTACAAGAGACTTGACTGTATATTTTTCAGGATTGATTTTTATCAATTTATTTTGCTGTTGGTTTTTATAATTATTTTTAAACTGTGGTTTGATTGTGGTTAGCTACACATTATAGTTGCATTTAGCCTACATTCTAATGGCAAAAAAACCTCAACATAATGCAGTTCAGCTAAACGCACTGTAAATCCCTCCTGATAAACACATAGTATGTTATATGTCAAGCTGGATGCTTCAGCTGTTAATTCTGTGGGACAAACTATACACAGCATACCAGATACAATTAACATTTAACATTTACAATTAACATTAGATCACTATGTTTCATTTGGAGTGTTGTATACAATACAGAGCAAAAAAACAAACAAAAAGGTACTAAATTGCAACATGGAAAGGTGCACGTTGTGTACCTTTAAAGTAATACTCTAAAGGGTACAAGACTAGCTTGTAAGGTCCGATTGTGTAAATAATTGTGAAAGATAAACTACAATCACACTACCATGTAAAAGATATACTAGAGGTACAAAAGATTAATCATTCCAGTGACAGGTACATTTTTGTACTTTTTTCTAAGACATCCATATCTCCTAGATACTATTAGGTCAATAATGACAGAGAAACCTTAGCTGGCCGAACTCACCTGAGCAGGCCGTCACAGCGATGTTCGCACACACACTGAGTGCCATCCACATCACTAAAGTCCTCATTCTGCCCTAAACTCCACCGCAGATCAGAATAAAGGCACGTTGGGCTTATTGAAGGTTTATTTCAGCCAGGTTACGGGGCTCTGATGCTCCTCAGCCGCCTGCTGTCCTGAGTTTCAGTTTACTATCCGCGCTCACTGCTGCAGCTATTAACCCCACCTCCTTCATCTCCATCCCTCATCCTCATCCTCATCCAGCTGTGCGGGTGGAGATCAGTGCCATACTGCTCCTGCATGGTTTCAGAGCATTTTTCTCCACTTATGCATGGAACGTATTAAAGTAAGCATTATAAATTCTGTACAAAAAAAAAAAAATTAAAAGAGGATTATTAGTACTAGGAATGGTCTATCTGTAGTTAGAGGTTTTGGAGAAGGTCATGCATTTAGAATTCAATTAAGGTACGTCACTGGATGGTACATTCGCATTTTCTGTAACTTACAGAACCAAAATGTACCTCTTCAATAATTTACCCTTTTCTTCAGCCAGTTCTGTAAAGAGTGATGGATAACAACTGGATAAGGCTTTTCCTTATTGCAGGGACACTTTTAGCTTTCGACAGGTCTAAGCTTTTGAGCTCCTAAATTGGAATAACATACGTGTAATTATTCTGGGGGAAATAAATGACAAAAAAAAAAAGTGTTATATGTCTAAAGAAACACACACACCTTGAAAATAAATGTACAAGAAAAGGTTCATAAGTGTAACACCTTAGAAGAGTCATTTGATGGATTATTATTTTTCCGCCATTTTTCTTGGTTTCTGAATGAAGTATCATTTCATACCATAAATAAATCTTCTCATCCTGTGGATGGTTCTTTTGGGAAATGATTTCAGTTCATTGTGGTACCAACCAGAGTAGTTAAAATCCCATGACGTGAAAGGCTCTTTTGGGATATATCCAGGTTAACCATAACAGACTATGTGGAATGTTAATTGCTTGTTTTAATTTTCAGGTTTTTCTTGGTTTTATTCAACAAAATGTCATTTTCAACTGATATAAATAGCCTATATGTATATATATAAAAGAAAGGGCTAAATATTAATGACCTAAAATTAAAGCCATCAGCCTCAGTTAAGTGCAGTGCTTAAATAATTAAATATTTTAAAGTAGATCTATTCGTGAATTATAAACATTTTGATCTATAGTAGACATAAGATGGTAAAGAAAAGCATATCTATTTTTTAAAAATACCCCATTTAAAGAACTCACTGACTTAAACAGGGAGTGTTTAATACTGTTGTTAATGATTTTTCCTTAACTGTCTGACTGAATATCCATAACAGCCGCTTGTGACTATACCGGGGTCATATTTCTCAGCCGAGTTCAAACAATTTCCATGAGCACTTACTACATTAAACTGAGATACTATATTCTGCTCTGCCATGATGAGACTTCATTAGCTCTGCATTAGTCAGCTAATTAGATTTGTGTCAGGAAAATATTACCAGAAATTTGTTGAGGAATTAAATTATGCTTTTCTGTTTTTTCTTCTTTCTTTTTTTTGCAGTTCACATCCACTATGTAATGAAGACTAACTGTGGTGACCTGGCTATGGCTGTGGTTTATTTTTCAGTAAGCACATGAGAGATGGATATATGATGCTCTTACTGTAAAATATATATAAATCTTACTGATATATATATATATATATATATATATATATATATATATATATATATATATATATATATATATATATATCTCCAGATGATAAGTGTTATGAATTTATAATATTGTGGTGATACACATGCTCTAGTCAAATCCCAAAACAGGGACACAGACGAGGTAACTTTTTTTCCTAAACTCTAACAAAAAACATTTATTTAAAAATTAATTTCTAAAAACCCTCCACAGAGGGATTTTGCAGCTGTACATAACAGTTCACAGCGTAATTATTGCAATTAATCAATGTTTATAACACAGTGCTGTTGCATTCTCAATTCCGTTGATTGATTGTTGAATTGTTGATTGATGAATTTTGTATAACAGCAGCGCTGTCAGTAGTTATATCACAGGTTAATATTAATGTGTTAGTTACATTTATGGCATTTGGAAGACACTCTTATCCAGAGCAACTTACATTTATCTCATTTATAGATCTGAGCAGTTGCTGGGGTTTGAACACATGACCTTCTGATCAGTAATCCATCATCCAACTGAGCTACCACTGTTTTAGTATGTTATTGTTTCTACAGTCACAGTTCATTCACAAGGTCTTGCTAAAAAAAACTGCTCTAATTACACAAAGAAAAACACAATAATTTTCTATACTGTTCTGTAAGGAAAAGTTTATTTAACATTTATAGTAGGGCACTTCTCTTTCAGTGCTTTGTTTTGAGTCAGCAAGTTTTTCACTGTGAGAAAGTCTTCTGTAGGATAATTTGCTTCTCCAACCTACATTGGCCCTGCTAGCTCACAAATTTAAACTAGAAAACTAATTTAAAAGATCTATCTTACACTCAAGATGAATAAAACAGCCAAACTCACGAAGACTGGATTCAGATGAAGTAGGTTTATTAGCAATCAGCGAACAAACCAGCTGGAACCAGGGATGCACGTCACGTGAAAATGTAACTTGCAACAAAGCTTCAGTGGCTTACAATCTCTTTATATAAATTTCATGCATGTTTCTCTTATCCAAATTTAACCAATCACAAGTTTCCTCTTTCTGGACATCCAATCACAAGTCTCCACAGGTGAGAGACTGGTTGTGGTCCTTGGAAGGCTCAAGCTCAGATTTTATGTGTTCTTCTAACTTAGACATATGGTCAAACATCAACCCTGGGCCTTCCGAGGCGAACCCTGGACCTTCCAAGATGGTTGATACACACAAACGCACTCTCACACTTTCCCCAGCCACCCTCAGTCTCTTTGCAAATGGCTAAATTCCTATCTTGGCTATACATACATACATTTAGTTGCAGTGAGGACAGCTAAACCAGTGGGAAGAGGAGATCTGAGTTGGAGGGCTCATGCTTTTCTTCTTGTTCTCTTCTCCTCCGCTTGTTTCCTCCTGTGTTGCTTGAAATATTCTGCTCTTTGATGTATGAATGATCTCCAGGTGTTCCTCTCTTTTGCACCTAAGTGCATTGCAAACTTTACAATGGCCTTTGTGTTAATAAGAATAATGTGCCCAATACACATACTGTGAAACTTTATTCTGTAAAAGCAAAGAGTAATGTTTCTTTGTTCATGTTAAATGTTTTTTTTATATATATATATATTCTGTTAATAACCTAACTTTCCCTTGTGTGTGTGTGTGTGAACTTTTCACCTAAGCCTGACCGTTTTTTCTCTTCAACAGTGCATCGGTCATGAGGTTCTTCTGTGCTCTTATCTTAACAGTATGTCTGTCAGAACTTCCTTAACTTTCCTTTTGTGCGGATGCTTTTACACAACCACCACACAGTCTGATGCCAAAAAACCAACTGTCTTTAGATGTTTTATTCCTTACATAACAATATTTTAGAGTCTTGCAAATTATGATAGGAGATTTTTTAATGTGCTCAGAAAATTATGTTTTTATTATTTGTAGAAAGTACACCCTTTGAGCACAGACTAGAAGACATACAAGGACAGCCATTATTGAGACAGTATTGTTGTTCCTGGTCCCAAATATACATGCTTTTTATTCCATATTAATCATGATTTGGTACATATAAATTTTGATAAGGATATTAAATACCACTACATCCAGCCATTCTACAGCCTCGAAATAAGCGTTTAGTATTTTCACTCTATTCTATTTTCAGTCTTTCACTTATTTTTCACTCTGGCCTGAGTCTCTAGATCCCCAAAGATCTGTGGGAAGCTAACACAATTGGGAAATCTTTGGGAAAATTGAACCATCATCCATTACAACGGCTTTGAAACCTTGTTCAAAAAGCGAATCTTTGGGAATCTAGATGGAATTAATAAACCCTTTTTGAGCAAAGTTTCAAAGGCATTGTAATGGATGATGATTAAATTTTATTTTAAATATATACTCTTTTTTTAAGAAAATGGTTACTTTCAGTATTGTTCGAAATTGGAAATATGTTACTTATTTTTTTAAAAATGTAAAATAAATAAATAAATAAATATATAAATAAAAAGAAAAAAGAAAAAAAAAAGACCAACATCTACAGTGTCTTACTATATAAGGAAAATCTATCAGTATCCCAAAGGTGTACAAAACTGTTTCTCAAAAAAAGAAAAAAGAAAAAAAAATTTGAGGAAACAATTGCCTTTTTAGTGTAAACAAGATGACAAACATAATAGACATAAATATTGAATTAAGGAAGACCAGGACTAACTTACATTTAACCAATAACTCAGGACAGGACCGTTTAAGTCAGACCAGGACAATCCTGGGTGTCCATGGATTTCTCAGTCCCATGCGGGATCTAAGGGATGTTGCTATTCATTCATTTAGTCCTTCCCTTTAATTTTTATATCATGTTTTGTTTCGATTCTTTCATTATGAAATGATGAAGATTCATTAATTCATTGTTAATTAATTAAATAACTATTATTATTATTATTATTATTATTATTATTATTATTATCAATTCATCAATCAATTTATTTCAAATACATAAATTCATAGGCAGGGTATTAATTAAAGAAATGCTAATACAATAACACTTTATTGATGTGTCCCAATGTGTTTTCATTGTATATAGTAATTTTATCTATCTCTCTTGTCCACAGTACTGGTGCTTCAGACTGAGCTCCAGCTACTCCACAGCAGCAGGAGAGTGCTGGAGTAAATGGTGAAGATGAGCAGGTAAAAGCGAAACAGCAACTTGTCTACTTTGTAACAAAGAGCGAGCCAGTCTTTCTGAGCCAGGCAGTCGTAGTCTTCCACCTGGAGGGAAAGTTTGAGGGTAATGAGCTCTTGTAAGATTTTCTCCAGATGTGGTGGACCGGACTGGGTTTCTGTCAGAGACAACAGGTCCGGCTCAGGTGAGAGATCAAACTCATAGCCTGTATGTAGAAGACAAATACAAATCAACTTAGTACAATAGATTTTTCAAATTATTACACATACTGTAAATACACAAAAAACCTGAAAATAATGTACTGATCCACACACTTTATTAGGTACAAGAACACACCATATAAATCATGTTTCAGCTATACTGGCTGTAGCCCATCTATCAATGCACCGCCTTGAAGTCAAGAAAATCAGATTCTATGAATTTACAAATTGGAAACGTCCCGATCCTAAATGTCCCCTTTTAAACAAGTATGATAACAAAAGATAAGCTGCATTTTGCATTGAATATGAAACATGAAGTAAGGAATAAAACACATGGGGTTGTGTAGTTATGGGAAAGAAATCAACAACAGGTGATCATATGTGGCCTGAAGCCAAGATGAGTTTCTGTTACCACTGCAAAGTGATTCATTTTCTCAAACAGCATGTCCTGATGTTTTATTTCTCTTATACCAAAGGAATGTTTTATATGATTGCATTTATGGTTACATTTAATCTTGTGAAACAAGTTAGTTCCGGTCATCACTTACATTACAGAAGCTATAAACAGTCAGTCCTTCACTTTCTCTTGAAGGTTTTCTCTTGAAGACAGCTGCTTTTTGCTAATGAACCACTGTGTATAACACTCTTTTTACCTCTTTTTCTTTGAATATTAATGCTTTCCACCTAATCAAGTTTGAAAATTCAACAGCTCTTACTACAACATGGTCTAATTTTTCCTATTCCGCACCTCCTGACTGATCCATGTCATCCAGCGTCCTCACAGAGGTGAACAGACTCTCACTGAAAGTCTGCTCCGTTGAACCATACTTTTGCAGCAAGCAGGCAGTGATGGACATGTCCTTCACCTCCTCATGACTGTGATGTAGGAGCTTCACCACAAAAATGGACTTAGCCAAACTGAGCACCAGAAGGGCCATGCAAACCGCGAAGAAAACACCTACAACACACCAACCGAGACTTGTACCTATGATATACATATACATCTAATTATAAAAACAAGATTGAGACAGTTGACGTTTCATAGCATACCAATCAGAGGTGTTTTGATGGCTGTCGCTGGGATTTCATCCATCATGTTAACCCTGAATACGGTGTACCCAAGAAGAATGCTGGTTTTGAAGGTGATGCGGGTGCCACTGTTTGGTGGCAGGTAGAAACTGATAACATCCACCAACATGAGGAAGATGCTGGGGATGAGGACACTGACCACATACAGCAGGGGACGCCGGCGGATTAGTACCTAAATGCACACATGGGCAGAAAGGAAGGATTTGTGCTGTTTTTGTACATCAATACTAGCTGCACTAGTCAGGGGTGTGGCCACATAGGTAGAAGCCCTATATATTCACTCTTCAAATAAACTTTGCCACCTTTTTACCACTCCAACTCTGACCTCAGACCTATCCTAGATCTGTTAGTCTTGGCCACAACTAGCTATGAAGACATCAATGTCCAGGTACAAATCTTAGTAGTACATTGTCAAATTCAATATGGAAACAGTGACATCAATTTGGTGGCAGAATGTAGAGTATTGTTTGGAAAAAGCTTGCATTGCAAGTTCCAAGCAGTGGTGGATAAGGAGCTTATCCGGGGAATACTGGGCATGAGGGATATGGGAATATGTCCTGATTGGGATGCGAGTCCATTGCAGTCTATAGCACATATGCTGTACATTCAAACAATCATTCAAACATAGAGGCAATTTGGAGTAACCAAACCGGTAACCAAACCGGAAAACCTTGAGGAAACCCAGACAGACATTGGGAGAACATGCAAAACTCCATACAGACAGCAGACCGAGCTCAGGATCGAACTAGGACCCTGGAGCTGTGAGGCAGCATCACTAACATTTCTGCAATGTGGGCCTCACTAAAATTTTCATCCTGGTTACAGTTCTGTGTCAAACTTAATATGAACCAAAAAAAATATACTTGAACAGCTGGAGCAAGGTGGACCAGGAAGTTAAAATTTAAAAGTGTATCCAGGCTGGTCCAATGTTTTTATGTCTCCTGTCAGTCTGTTCTTATAGGGATATGCTACAAATGCCATATTGTCCTATACATAATTTGGTGTTACCCCTAATGAGCTCTTGCCACACTTTTCCTACCCCATGTCTAAAAACCTGAACACACAACTGGCACTGGAATCAATTTTATCCTGTATTATTTTGAGAAAAATACAGTATGTAAACATGGGTTACCTTTCAGACACACCTAAAGGGCCAAGCTGAATCCTTTCCTAATAAGCCCCCCAGACCCATCAGTTTAAGATCTCATTTTAGAGCTAAAATAGCTTTCTCATACTTCAGATCCTCTTGAGCGCTGCAGTAATTGCTTCAGAAAAAGACAGCACAAAGCCCTCAGATGCACTTTTTTCAGAGTCCGCTTAAAGTCGGACTGGCTAACCATCTGTGTCCCTTTGCCTCTTTTAAGGCTGCTTAAACTTTCACAGCACAACAAAGAGCAATTTCACACCGACTTAAACAGCTCCCCATCCCACCCCCCCATCCCACCCATTTGGCCGATGAATGAAAACGCAAATATGGATCCCTAAACGGCTCGTGCCAATGAGCCATGGAGGAAAGGTAATCAAAGTGCCCTTGTGTGCCTTCCTCCCAATGCAAGCATCTCAGTGAAACAGTGTGGCTTATGCAGCGGCTTGGAGCCATTGGCCTGCTCTTCCCACCATCCATGAAGCTCATTGATCAGACGATAGAGAGACAGTCTCATTATCGCCATCGTCACAGCATGCTGTCTGCCGTTAAGCCTCATCTATAAGCATTAGTGCACTGTTACTAACAGCCACACAGAGTTTAGTGCACTGGGTGTGACACTTGTCAGATTGCTGTCAATACTCCAGTAGCAGCTTGAAGACTTTTTTTTACAGTCTGCATCTCTACATGGAAGAGGACAGGTAGCAGTGGAGAAAAGAACATTTGCCAAGACAAATTCTGTTCTCAAGACCTGCATTAGACAGATGGTAATGAAAGGTATCATTCCCTGTTGCCCTTTACTCACAGAAAGGTTTTGTAATTTAGTTAGCTATCTACCATGTGAGGTCTAGACTACAATCAGTAAGCCTAATGTAAGGTATACAGCTTTAACACAATGAACAATTGTGGCCTCAAACTTGAGAAAATTTGGTACTAAATCCAGTATGGGTGTAGCACAATGCCACTATCTGGTCTTGCGCTCCAAATATACGTATCTGTATCTGTATTCGGATTTACACTCAAAGTGGGGATGGCCCAAACCAGAAAAAAAAAACTGTTTCTAACAGTTGGTTGTGTATCCCAAAAAACATAGGCCTACACAAACTAGTAGCCTAATTTAAACTAATGTGACCCTGACCAGGCTGTTACTAAACACGAGTGAATGAATGCTGTAAATGCATTGTTCATGTTCATGTTAATTAATTAATATATTTTTTGTCCTGCAAGGTTTACATCAGACAGTTTGCTTGCTCAAGCCTGTGTAAAAGTAATTACTCCTGTACAGTCCTTATGCACAACTCTAGTTTCGACCAGATGCCCTGTGAACTTTTCAGGCAAGTTTTCTATACAAAAAAGCCTCTTATTTAGGGGTTCAAGCACGTAGTGCAGGAACCCTATTGTTTTTCAATCTGTGGATCAGATAAAAAGTTTTACTTGCTAAAAAGTCTTTCTGGCATGCTTCCAAATTCCAGGTATCATGATAGTAATCATGAACCTGTACATCAATCTATTAAAACTATTAAATTTGCTACGTACATACTGTACTTTTCTTTTATTGACTCCTTGTCTGTGTACATTTTTCATTGCTGATATTGTAGCATCACTGCAGGTAGGTAGATGCGCTTTGGAAATGAGGGCTAGAGGTTGTCAAGTTAATATAAAATAAGATTTAATTATATTAAACAGTAATATGCATTTACGGCCACCTCGGTGGTGCAGCGGGTAGCGTTGCCACCTCACAGCTCCAGAGTCTTCGGTTTGATCCTGAGCTTGTGTTAGTCTCTGTCTGGATGTTCTCCCTATGTTTATGTGGGTTTCCTCTGGGTTCTCCAGTTTCCTCCCTGCTCCCAAAAATATGTTGGTAGGTGGATTGCTGGCACTAAAGTGCCCTCTAAGTGTGTATGAGTGTGTGCATAGTTCCCTGCAATAGACTAATGCCCCATTCAGGGTGTGTTCCCAGTGTTCCCAGGCTCTGGATCCACCATAACTTTGACCAGGATTAAGTGGTTACTGTAGATCAATTAATTAATTATTGCAATTGATCATTCTTATTGTAATTTGCACATTCTCTATATTTTTCGTTGCCAACATTGCAGCACCACATTCAATCACCTCTCTTGAATTTCTGTTACAACCTGTAAATGAAATGAACATAATTAAGATCGTAAGTTATAAAGTTACATAAATTAGCCCATAATAATAAAGTGAAGGAAAAACTAATATAGTTTGAAAAATTATTTACACATAAAAAATGAAAGTTATGATTGTATAAGTAATTGTGGTTAGATTAATATAAAATAAGACAATATTTAAAGGTTTTTAAAAAACCATGAAAATAATATGCAATTACACAAAACTTATTGTTAAACTGATTATAAAAGACCCTTGTTTTCCATGTGAACAACTGTACTTTTTGTTTTAAATGAATAAGTTACAATTTGATCCTCACATTAAACTGGATGTGTGCGTAATCCTTGTTAGCCAAGTTAAGCTTCCAGTAATGAGAAGGCACTGACAGCAGCTCCCATTCGCCGTTGTTCATGAACTCTCCGGTGTCAGTGGCGATTTCCTCTGTGTTCCTCAAAAGAGCCAGATCCACTTCACCCACTGCAAGCATAGAACCAAGAGCAAAATGTACAATACTATGCAAAAGTTTTAGGCACATGCAAAAAAATGCTGTAGAGCAAAGATGCCTACAACAATAATGAAATTAAATGTTTCTTCATATTTAATAAAATACTGTAAAGAGCAATAAACAGTAGTAATTTTTTTTTTTTTAAAGTCAATATTTTATAGGGTAATTTTTAAAAAAAATATAAATACAAATAATAGTCTCAGGTAGAATTAGTGCAGTTTTATAAGGAAATGACCTGTAAGTTTTATTGAGCATCTTACAGACCCAGCCACAGTTCTTCTGGAGACTTTGACTATTGTACTTGCTTCTTATTTTTGCAGCAAAACCCAGCAGCCTTCATTGTGTTATTTGTCTGAAAAGTGGTCTCTTACGTAATATGCTCCTTTCTTTACTGACATAAAAAAAAACATTTTTCTGTAAAATTTAATTTTGTGCTAGAAAACTAATGTTTGGGAATCTAAAATGTTTTTGTACTGACTTGATAATGTAGAATTCATAAAATAAAAAATGTATAACTTATAACTTTTAACTTATAAGTAAAAATAGGGTGCCTAAAACATTTGCACAGTACTGTGCATATAGAGTTTAAGAAACATTCTAATCTACACATATGCCTGCCTTGATTTTCCCTTCCCTCCTAGTATATAGACTGGCTGTTTGTTCATGCCAAGGATATGAGAAAAGAAAAAGCTGTAGGATCTCACAATGATGTACCTATATACTGCTACCTATGAACTGCTGCTATAATCATTATGATGAACTTTTGTTCATCCCAGGACTCTTAGTCACAATATACTCATTTTAATCATCCTTTCAATTGAATGCTGTTTGCCTTACTATTCTACATCTGTATACTGTAATGAATTATAGTCACCACTATCCGGTGTCACCCACAAAAGGATGCAGGTTCCCTTTTAAATCTGGTTCCTCTCAAAGTTTATTCCTCATGTTGTCTTAGAGAGTTTTTCCTCACCACTGTCATCTCTGGCTTGCTCATTAGGGATCTAACTCAACATCTGGATTTCTGTAAAGCTGCTTTGTGACCATGTTTGTTCTCAAATGCACTATACAAATAAAATTTAACTGAATTTAACTTGCTTAGATTTCAGGGAATGGGTTCGAGTTGGATACTCTAGAATTAGAATATCTAAGCAAGAAATAGGTATATGTGAACTGTGAAGTGTTTGATTTTATTGGAGAAACTAAAGCTACATCTAACTGGTTTCTCTTACAAAGACCCACAGTTAGTTATGGAACAGCCTTCCAATTAGTGTTTGGGACTCGGTCACAGACACAGTCTCAGTGTTTAAGTCTAAGCTGAAATCATATTTGTTTAGTCAAGTCTTTTTGGGAATAGCTTTTTCTTAGATAAAGGAGCAGATCTACATCATAGAGTGTTTGTTTGAACAGGGATGGACGCTGTCCACCCCTCCTGCCTGATCCATCCTGATGCCCTACTTCTGGTTGGAGTTCTCATCACTTGGAAACCACTCACTGCTGCTGAGGATGGCCCCACATCGGTAGCCTAAAGATACGAGAGATTACTGTGGATGGTACCATTTAAAAACCATGAAGATGGCTCTGGACTGCAATTGCTATGATGACACGAACAGTTTTGCACTCAAGTCTCCATCAGTGAACAGTTGATAACTTCAACAAAATAGACTTAATCTTAAAACTTTAATGAATTTCCTGGTTACACAGTTTTGACCATATAGCGCACCGATATAAAAAGAGAATTATTTATAATTGTACTATCCTGTGTCACCCTGACGAGGATGGGTTCCCTATCTGAGTCTGGTTCCTTTCAAGGTTTCGTCCTCATATCGTCAAGTTTTTTCCTTACCATCGTCTCCTCTGGCTTGCTCATTAGGGATAAATGCATTAATGTATACCTGAATGTATTTATTTCTGTAAAGAAACTTTGTGACAATGTCCACTGTTAAAAGCACAAATAAAATTGAATTGAATTGAAGTGGAAAATCTTTATCAATCTAACTAATGTCACACAACATATGCAAACAGTATACAGTATACAGTTGTAAGACAAATCACAGCTCTCGTATACAGGAGGGTTTTACCTGAGTGGAGCAAGCTGCGGAAGGTCAGAGTGCAGTTCTGCTTATCAAAGGGAAAGGCATAAATCTCCAAGTCGCAGGCCGAGACCACCTGGATGGGTTTGTAGTTTTTTACAATCCCAGAGGAGTTGACATACACATATGGGATAACAGGAGATTTCCCCTCATCCACACTAAAGACAGATAAAGGATTATGTAAAGCACTGGAGCCAATAATTCAGAAAAGATTCCGTGTCATTTTTTGTGCTTTTGCTAATTCTTAAACCATACAGGTGGAGATGTATGACAGATTGTGAACTGAATATTTTAATAACTCTGTTGTAGTGTGGATCATAAATACATGTTTTTTGTGTTCTAACAATTCACTGATGATGACGTCAGGCACCCAGATGGCATCTGAGGAAAGTGATATTTCTGTGATTCCATCAAATTCCTCAGGATCCCACACGAGAAACTCGTCTTTCCAGATCTGAAATTTAAGGAGGATTTGATTTATTATTCAATTTAGAAGATAACTGGGGGGGGGCAAGGCAACCCATCTGAGTTTAAAGAAACTAAAGATTGGCACTATGACACTTTTTCTTTTCCAGTACATATACTGATACCGAAACCTTGAGTATTAGCTGATACTGATTCACACCCGATATTGTTTTTTTTTTTTATTCTTTCACACAAAAATCAATTACATTTTAAATATAATAAAGTATAAATATAATAAAATCAAAACTAACAAAAGAAGAAACAGGCAAGTCTCTTTATATGTAAACATTTACAGTTCCAAAACTAAATTACTTTTCCAAATCCAATTCCAATCTTTGTCCTTTGTTACAGGATCTAATATCCGATATGTTCTCTCCGATATCTGATCCACCCTTTCCCACCTGGTATCAGCGCAATACAATACTGGGTATTGGGATTGGATAGGTGCCACCTCTATATAAAACACAGCTTACTGATAGAAAGAATACTAACTTGCCGATACCAGATGCTTGTGGTCACTTTCTGCATCTGTCCATCCTGTAAAAAGAATTCTAGATTACTTGCATTCATGTTTAAAGTCTTAAAGACCAATGTGAAACAAAGTTAGTAAATGTTTTGCTTTATAAACTGATTGTAAAGGAACAAAACTGACACAAAATTTCACCTTTACATATAGGGTGTGTCTCAATCAGCTCCCTAGTTCCCTAGGTCATTGGCTTTCAAAGTGGGGGCCGCCAGGGGGCGCCTGGGGGGCCTCAACAATTTGGTGTGAAAAATAAATAAATACATGATTCTCTCTCTCAGACAACCACACACACATAATCAATTCCTAATGTAATGTAATGTAAAGATGAAAGAGGTAATTATTAATAAATAAAAAAGATGGATATATTCAGAAGTCTGTATTTTTAATGTGTTTTAAAGACATCTTGAAAAAGGGGGGCCTCGGTCAAATGTTGATGTCATTTGGGGTTCCTTGCCCTGGAAAAGTTTGGGAACCCCTGCTGTAGGTCATGAATCAGTATATTGTTTACAGGAGTTCAGGCACTGGTAAGGACCCTGGCTCACTACACATTGGAACACTGATGTCTCATTTTCTGGCGACATGACCAGGGCGTAACCTGGCCTGGGCATTCAGGCTGTAGCCCTGAAGATTTTTTCTTTAGCCCCAAATATTTACCAATTGGAGAGGTTTGTCACGATGGCATTGAATGTCAGTAAAAGAAGACGGCGGTGTTGTAATTTTATATCTTCAGTGAATGGAGGGGAGACCAATCAGACAGGGTTTACAGGAAATACGTGGAAATACTTGTGTCTTATTGGCTGAAAGCTCTCAATTCAACCACAGTCAGTGTGATGGAAAATGGATATATGCTGGGGGGGGATATGCATAATGCTAAACTGCTAGTATGGTATATTTTAATAAATCAGTCTTAATCAAATCATGTTAAATCAATGTATAAGATATGAGAGAGTATTCATGCAAGTTAATTAATGAAGCTAGGACAAATTGATGCAACTTCAGCTTGTGGGAAATCATTGAGCACACATTTCTCACTTCTAGTTTGCATCTTTTTGAATACAATTGAGCCTGTCCTCTGTGTCTTTTTGATGGCTTGGAATTTGTTATTCCTTAGTGTGTATCCACTACTATTGCCAAGCTTGAGTGATCCATTGTTCAAACTGTAGAAGTTATACAGAATGTGCATGTACTGATAAGGCCAGCTGTGTAAGAGAAGATGCACCAATGTTCAAGGACATGTGTGTATGTTAGTTTGTATGTTTAAAGACTTCCTTTATACTCTTATCACATAACAGAAAGATGAGATATTGAGAGATTTTGTTTTGAAGGTGTATAAAATAGTGAATCAAGATTGAGTGAGGCAGTCACTTTGCAAACCGACTCGGCTGTGTTGCTGTATAGTTTTTATTTTTGCTGAAGAGATTATACGACACTAGCAAGTAATAAGCTTTCCTTACTTCTCTCCAATCAGATTCATATCTCAAGTGAAAAGCTATAGAAGCCACCAAACATGTCTTCATATAAATTTCATTACATACAGCTTGTTCTAAAGTCATACTGTATGTTTAGCAATAAACTGCAATAAGCTACGCAAACATGCTCACCACGTCCAGCACAGACTGGATAATGAGGTCAATGAAGACCGTGGTAGGACTGGTCCAGTTGAGGACGGGTCGGATCCCGCAGTCATAATGACGCAGCAGTGTACGCGTCAGCTGGTTCAGCACAGACCTCTTCGGCTTCTCAGGGACTGAATCAGTCTGACAAATCACTTAACAGATGACTGCAAATTAGTAACTGCTGGATGTTTAGCGAACACTCAAAATATTAACTACTGTAATATTTACAGCTTTCCAGTATTAAAGTGTATGAAATGTAGTCACTCATCCAAGATGTTTTGATGTCTACAATTGGCTTCTTTAGTTTTGCACTGGTGCTACAAGTCAAAATGTAGCTAAGTGGTAAAAAGTGGTAAACTACTAGTTTAGCATTCTCTAAATCATCACACTCTCTCAAACAGTTATCATCTCAGTGATCATTTTTTATAAAATAGCAAATAATAATATACAATAAAATATACAAACAGTACAATATACAAATTCAAGTGGAACTATTTATCATTTGGATGACTACTAACATTAGGACACACCTCCTAACTGAACAACAACGTATGTGATCAGGAAGTAAGTGGAGCTACGAGAGATTTTAGCTCTGCAATTGCTATCTTTTTGTCAATATTTTATAGATAACAGCATCAGAAATAACAAGCAAGTGGTTTTCATGCACTCTTAAAACTCTAGGTTCTTTAATGGTTCTTCAAAGTACTATAGGTTCTTCTTTTCAAGAACCATTTTTCATTGTAAAGGATTCCTGAGTTGAGCTATACAGCTATTTGGAGATTAAAGAAAAGGTAAAGGTTCTCCTGGCATCACTCTTAAGAACCTTACTTTGGTTCCTTGTGGCATTGCTGTGAAGAACCATTTCTGGGTTCTTTAACGCACACGTAAATAGATGGTTCTGTAAAGAACTTGAGAGTAAAATGTTCTTTGTGCAACTTAATAGGGTTCTCCTATGGCATCAGGCTGAGATTGGAACCTTTCTTTTTACGAGTGTGCAGTTTGTACAGTGATAAACTGGTACCTGTACGTTTCACTTACTTGTTAGCTGCATTCATTGTTAGCCTCATAAAACGTAAGAAGCAAACTTCAGACATCAACATGTCTTGGTGAACGGATGACAATGGTGAATAAATTATTCATTTTTGGATAAACCATTTCTCTACTATATTTTATAATGTAATTATATAGATTAGTGCTTTTGAAGATTTGAAATTGTCTGTGAATTGTTATATTATTCATATTAACTGGAGTCTTTTTCACTAATAAAACATGACTCGAATATGACTTGAAAAGACAGCTTTAAAACTTTTCTTCTTTCTGTAGACACACCAACCAGACACATCACATTGTGTTAAGCACTGTCGTTATGCTGTGAAATAAAATGTTCATTTAAATATGGTACACATTTCCCTTATTGCTTGATTTTTTTTTTTTAAATGGTACATTAAAGAGATAAAAGTCCAGAGTCTTACCTGAGAGAAAGGCACACAACAGCAGGATGGGAGACATGCTGCTTTCAGCAACAACAAAAAAAAGAAAGAACAAAATAAAGAATGAAAACTAAAATTAAAATACAGAATCCAACCTTATCCGTGCAGCATTACTGTTGCTATTCAATGGTCAAACTGAAATCTTCAGGAAAGCATAAACAGCCTAAAGCGTTTCAGAATCATCTCTGCTTTCATGTGTACGATGTAGAAGGGCAACAAACATTCACTGTCCGTAGCCATGTATTGATTTTCCATGTTGATGGTAAGCTGATATGAGGAAATTGACATCTCTAGTGACTCCCCTTCACAGGACAGAGTTAAATGGACTATTAGCATAATCCGTTGGTGATGATGAAATCCAGTCTATATTAGATATGAAATCTAAAAAACTTCACTATAGCCAAAGGGGTTAAAGGTTTAAGATCAGGCAGTTTTAGAATGCAAGCAATGTTTCACATTATTATGTTATGTTATTTCACATGCTTACTTTTGCTTTCTTATTTGTTTTGGCATCATTACATAATCAGTATGATTTATTTAGAGGTATGTAAAAAAGAATCCAGTTTTGTGACTACATTAGTGGCTATACCGAGATCATTTTTGTTTTCAATTATAATTTAAACAAGATCTGTTTTTTACAAAAATAATTTTTAAATATCAGTGGAAAGCCACTCTTTTGGTCACAAATCAAGAAAATGTTTCAAATCTTTCAATCTATGTTTATTATGGATAAACTTTTATGACAACTATAAAGTTGTTATTAATAATGGTATTATGATTAAAATAGTGTTTATTTTATATAGTAAAATATGTTAAATAATATGCATAATCAGACATAATCAGACAAATAATTACTGTATTGTTTCTAGCAATTTTGTACATGCGAATTCATTCGAACCCTTTCATCACTGCAGAAATGGTCTTGGTGTGTTTTAAGTCTTATGTTCGTATAGCGAATGAAAGTACTCAAAATATAGTAAGTAAACCAAAACAAACAAACAAACAAATACACTCAAGTCAAGTGGCTTTATTGTCATTTCAACCATATACAGCTGATACAGAACACAGCGAACCCAAACAATGATCCTACAGGACCATAGTGCTACATAAAAAATACAGAACTACATGAGACTACAAAAAACTAAATAAGACTACCTAGACAGGACTACATAAAGTGCATGTGTGCAGAACAGCAGAAGACAGTACAGTAATTACTAAAACAGGACCATAGGCACAGTAAAAGACAGTGCAGCACTAAGCAGTACACAGTTTTAGTGTGGATAAAGTGTCAGATGTAACAGGTTTTGCAAAAAGATATAACAAAATAATAGAATGCTGCCAATGTAAACATAACATACTATAATAGTATTCAGCAGATAAACTTATAAAATACTGTATATGGACATGGAAGTTATTGAGGTAGCAGCCAGGTAGATAGTATAGTATTGACAAAAGAAATACGATATTTTTTATACAAATACAGTGTTATATTCATAGTTTTATTTTAGAATAATGAAATAAGATGTATCATCTTACTGTAAAATACTACCACCTCCACCCTGTGTGCGCATAGTTTGCATGTTCTGCTCTTTGGGGTTTCCTCCTGGTACTCGGGTTTCCTCCCCCAGTCCAGAGACATGTGTTTTAGGCATCTCTAAAATTGTCTGTAGTGTGTGAACGTGTGTGCGAGTGTGCCCTGCAATGGGTTGGCCCCCCCGTCCAGAGTATCCCCCGCTCTGTGCCCTGAGTCCCCTGGGATAGGCAGAAAATGGATGGATAGATGGATGGATGGATGGATGTACGGTATAGCATATACAGTATATATAACCTCGCACTTCCGGGGCTGGGGGGTTTGAATCCTGTTTCCTCCCACCGTCCGAAGATATGCATTGTATTCTGAATGACATTCCCAAATTGTCCGTGAAGTGTGAGCAAGCGTGCCCTGTGATAGGTTGGCACCCTGTCCAGGGTGTCCCGTGAGTTCCCTGGGATAGGCTCCAGGCTACCCCGTGACCCCGTTTAGGATAAGCAGTATGGAAAATGGATGGATATATTTGTTCAGATTATATTTTATAATAATATGCTGTCTTCCAAAATAAAGCTTCTTGTATACTAAAATTTATTTATTTATTTATTTGTTTGTTTATTACACTTTCTTCCTCCACACACCATCCCATCTTTGTTAATTACTAATACAGGTGAGCTGACAGGTGAGTTTAAACCAGGATTGGGGAACTCATTTGGGGTAGGGGGCCAGATTGGCAAAAAATATCACCTTAGGCAGGCCAAGAACAATCAGAACAGTTCAAATTGAACTTGACACTTATTTATCACCAAAAATGGAATTCTGAGGTTAATTGTCATAATACAACCATAATAGGCAGGATTAGGCTAGAACACACAGCAGGAATGATAAAACTGATACAAGACCAGACCTATCATTTCACCACATCACACTGACATTGTACTGTAATTCAAAAGTACTTCATCCTCAATTTGAATTAAATTTTCATTTCAAGGAAAAGAGGAAGATTACAGACTGTTGCTTTTTAAGTGCTGCAACCAACTCATTTGCCTTGTCTATCAGTGCCTGGCTGTACTTCTTCGCATGATTTATATCATAATGTTGTCGAATATTAAATTCTTTGAGAAAGCCACACTGGTATGTTGGTATGTCGCAGCACCGGGCCAAAGCGGGGTCTATAATATATGTTCAAGTTCAAGTGGTTTTATTGTCATTTTAACCATATACAGCTGGTACAGTACACAATGAAACTAAATAAGACCCACACATTCTACACAAAGTGCACAGTGCAGACCTGTGCTAAAAACACAGGACAGTACAATACCACTAAATCAGGACAATGGGCACAGTAAGACAGTGTAGCGCCGGACAGTACTCAGTTCTAGTGTGGAAGTGTCTGATCTAATACGTAGTGAAGAAGATAGGCGCCAAGGAGTAACACTAGTGTTTAATTTAAAAATGGTATAAATGTAAACAAAACATGCTAATGACTTAGCATGGATATATGGACATAGCAGTTATTGTGGTAGCAGCCAGGAAAAGTGTATAATAGTGACAATAAATTAAAGACTATGTTTCTATAATAAAGTAACAGCAAAAATGCAACAGTCAATGCAGAAATGTGCAAATTTTGCAAAGGGAGTGCAATTGTCTATGGATTATGGCCCCACGGAAGGTATGTTTTGCATCCCTGGTTTAAACTCTGCGTGACCCCACGTGACTGTACGTCAGTTTGACGTCTAACAATCTGCAGGTGGGTATAATGGACTAAATGTTAACACAGTACTAATGTCTAATACTAAAATTGTGATTAAATACACTAAATACAGAGGTGCTCTATTTTGGTGCACTGTTTCCTGACCTACACTAAATAAAATAAGCTGTTTACTGAGTGCGCCACCTGTTCGCCTCCTGTACTATTCTTACATACTGTTTAGTGCGGTAGTATGCGGTGTGGGACACAGCCCATGTCTCTGCGGGATGTGTGTGCGTCTGTGTGTGTGTGTGTGTGTGTGTGTGTGGGTGGGAGTGATCCATGGAGTAGGTCACACTCCAGAGTCCGGACGAAGAAATCTGGGGGAAATTAAAAGTGTCCTGCGATGAGAGTTCAAGAGGACTGCGAACATGGGGAAAACTGTGCGGTGAGAACTGCGCTTTTTTCTTGTGGTCATTTTATCCACTTCATGTTTGTGCGCTTCAAAGCTTTTTTGTTTAGTTTTTTTTTTTCAATGTCATTTAAGTGCTGATATTGATTTGTTTGTGATGGGTGTGTGGCAAAGCATCATAAACACTTGGTTTGGTATTTTAGTACAGAAAATAAGTAGAATGCAGAGATCATATCTAAACTGTCTAATGTAAGTTGTGACGTCATGAAATTCAGCTCACCGTTATTTGGATCACCCAGCCATAATGAAGTGGAAAAGTACATTTTCACACGTTTTCCCCTCCCCCCACCTGCTAATTTATTAGTAACTATTCTTAATATTTATGTCACAGGTGACTGTTTTTCCACCATTATTATTTTTTTTTTTGGCAACCAACCGTTGGTGCCAGGATGAGAGGCGTCATAAACAGAGGCGCTATCTGTGTCAGGGCCTAAAATAGAGCATGAGCCAGGACATCCAGGCCTTCAGCTCTCCATATATGTCTCCAGCTCCCAGGCTAGTGTTTCTGTCCACCATCATCGCCATTCTGACATTCCCACCTGCTGCCGGGGTTGCTTTATATAGATCCTCAGCTTTCATGCTTTTCTTATCTGGTTTGTTAATGTTTACATGCCACCTATGCCATGGGGCATGAATGTTCCACAAGAGCAGCTAACAGTGAGGACATTTCACCTGAGAGTGCACAGAGGCTTTATCATTTTAATAAGTCCCTTATATGAAATGGGTGCTTATCATAACTAGGAAGGTCATTTATAGGATGCAGCTATAGTTTATGAGAGTGTTTCATTTGGCCAGCTCCCAGTAAATATTTGTCTCCATTCGCCTTTATACAGACGGTGTTTTGCCACACAACTTTGCAGTGTCAGGATACTTGAAGACATTTTCACGCTCACAAGACGCAGCATGATAGTTGGTTTTGCTGTAGTTGTGTTAGTTCTGGAACAAAACACAATACACCAGAAAAACAGCAGTGTGTCATTTTGCTAAAACAGCAGAGTGTCATTTTTTCCTTTTTTTTTTTTTTTTTACTAAAAGTTTAGAAAAATATAGTATTTAATATTGTCGGTGGCCTCACAATCATATTTACTGTACATTCGTTATTATTGTAACTTCATCCCTTTGCTATTAATTTTATTGGAACTACTGAAAATTTGTAGCCGTTGCTTAATAATATGTTTAAGATAAATAACTGTATAATGTTCAGTTATTTGACATTTAAAAAAATGCAATAAAGGCGTTACACTCTTCAAAAAAGGTTCTTCCAGAGTTCTTTGAATAGATAAAGGTTCCTCAGTGGTTCCTGGAATAGTTCTTATATATGTGAGGTCATAAGTTTACATACGCCTTGCAGAATCTGCAAAATGGTAATGTTTTTTTTTTTTTTTTAGAAATAAGAGAGATCATAAAGAAAATTATTTAGTACTGCCCTGAATAAGCTATTTCACATAACAGATGTATACTGTACATATAGTCCATAAGACACAATACTAACTGAATTTACACAAATGAACCAGTTCAAAAGTTTACATACGCTTGATTCTTAATCCTGTGTGTTGTGACCTGGATGATCAACGACTGTGTTTATGTTTTGTGATACTTGCTCATGAGTCCCTTGTTTGTACTGAGCAGTTAAACTGCCCACTGTTCTTCAGAAAATTCCTCCAGGTCCTGCACATTCTTTGCTTTTCCAGCATCTTCTGCATATTTGACCCCTTTCCAACAGCGGCTATATGGTGTTGAGATCCATCTTTTCACACCAAGGACGACTGAGGGACTCGTACGCAACTATTACAAAACGTGCAAACATTCACTGATGCCCAGGAAGGCAAGACGATACATTAAGATCCCGGGGATGTGTAAACTTTTGAACATGATTATCGGGTGATGTAACAGGTTGATGTAAATTGTTATTATTTTGTTTAAAGATTTTTTTTTTCATGTAATACTGCCCTTCAGAAGCTAAATAAGATATTTACATGTTTCCCAGAAGACAAAATAATAACAATTTACACCGGTCATCCTGTTCAAAATTTTACACACCCCTGGCTCTTAATGTATCATGTTGCCTTCTTCAGAATTAATATAGCTGCTGTTGGAAACAGGGCAAATATGCAGAAGATGCTGGAGGGAAAAAGTGCAGGACCTGGAGGATTTTTCTGAAGAACCGTGGACAGTTTAACTGCTCAGAACAAACAAGGGACTCATGAACAACTATCACAAAACATAAACACAGTTATAGTCATAAATAATTAGTAATACAAAAAACACAGCTTTTCATGAAACAAACAACAACAAAAAACCGGAGACACACTTTCCCGAAAACTGAGTATTACAAAACACTGTCAATAGAGAGTCCTTCCATAAATGTAATAAATGTCTCCTTACAGAAAGCGTCACCTTATCAACAGTTATACGTTTTTCTTTATTAAATAGCAAAACATTCTTTAATCTGTTTATTATTATTCATAGATTATGTGACGCATACCCCATGCAAGTTCCTGTGAAATAGCTGTTATAGAATGTAGACTATAGAAATTATAGCAACAATTATTTATTAGATCAAGTGCATTCATATACACTTCGTATTAGAATTACAGCTCTATGTCACTGTCGTTATAAAATTAATCATCACCTTCTGAGCAATCAGTATCAAAAATGCAAACATGCTGTGGTATGTGGAAAAATATTATATCCCGATACTCAAAATGTTCATCGTACATAATATGCATCAGGATGTTTCAGTCTGATCATTTTAATTAAACAGTTGCTAAAAGTCCATTTTAACATACAGCTGCTTGTTATGGTGTGCAACAACGCAATGCTCACAAAAACAGTATTCTGGTTTGATTTTTATTTTGTGCAATATTGACATTATCTAATCAGATTGCCCAGCATTATTTAGTAATGATGAGTTTAATCTGTATAACAGACATATTGCTAATACTCATAGAACAGTGTAATGTGAATTTATCACAGTATTGATATTATTATCTTATATCGCCTAGCCTTGCTTTGCAAAAAAAAAAAAAAAAAAAAGAGATGAATAAGTTTTTGTTCATTTGTTTGTTTGGTTGTTTAGAATCAGATGCTGCTTAACCAGCTGAAGGAGATCACTGGCATTCCGGACCTCCAGGTTCTTCAGCGTGTCCTTAATGTAGGTTCAAGTCCATGGCCCTGCTCTCTGACCTAACAGCACAAACATACACACTTACGTGGCCTAGAATAAAAAAACAGACTGGTGTTTGCAAATATTACATTGACACCATCTCTTCTGCATGTAGATTTCAAACACCGGTCCACCAAAGCAGAGGATTAACATGTTGTAATTTATATTTCACAAATATGAAAACATGTAGGAAAGCCAGGGGGACATTAGCCATGCTGTCGGGCTCCTCACCACACAAACAGCGACAAAGGAGCGAGTACCTGCGGAAGCCTCTACTGTGGATCATCACAGAGAATCTTCTAATCAACACAGTAGTAAGATCATCACATGATACATTACCCAAATCTATTTTCTTATAGCCACTTCCCATTTTGTGAAGCTCAACAACCTTTTGCCGCACATCACAGCTATATTCCTTGGTCTTACCCATTGTTATGAATGACTAAGGGAATTTGGTCTATGTGTTACCTCATATTTATACCCCTGTGAAACAGGAAGTCATGGTTGAACAATTACCTGTTCCTAGTCACCTAGATGTACTAAATAAATGTAAAATATCAATGGGAATATACTTCAAATATATTTTTTCACATGAATTCATAGAGGTGCCAATAATTGTTGCACACCTATAATTAACAAAGATCTTTTTTTTATAAACCTGGAGTTGTGGTTGCAATTGTTCAATATCCATGAGAGCAGAGTATTTTTGTGATGTTTTTTTTTTTTTTTTAACAAAAGATCAAAAGGTTAAAGAATAAAGACAGTTTCAAAGCCTTCTTTGCTCATATTTACCAAGGGTGCCAATATTAGTGGATGGCACTGTACATGTTTTTCTTTGTTAAATATCAGCATGTTCTTACATTAGATTATATGTAGTGTCTGCTTTACAAGTCTATGTGAATGAATTGTTACTATAGAAATGATAAGGTATTAGGACGAGCGCATTAATATAAACCTGTGATTTGCCTTGCAGATGGCACTACTGTCAGAACAGCTTTTATAGAAAATTAATCAACACCTTCTGACCAATCAGAATCAAGAATTCATATAATGGGCCCTACCTAGGCTCTACAATGCTGTATGTAATGAGCTTATAGTGAGACATTGTGCATAGCAACAGATAAAGTTCTCCTATAGCAAATATGGACCAAATCAACTGTCCAATTAACTCAGCCTATTATAATATAGATAAATAGATCAGACAGCATTACATCATTTGTGACAATCTGAAATTAATGAAAGTATACTGAACTCTAAGACTAAAATAATATTGATCAGCCTTCATTAATATGGACAGACATCCAGAGTTTATTAGTATTTTAAATAAAAGGCCATTTCTAATGTTGTAACTGGTATAACTCCTGTTTGTAGACGCGGCTAACGATGAACTGCAGGCTGCCATTGAGCTCAGTCTTCAAGAGTCTCAACAGGCCGAGGCAGAGGAAAGAGAGCTCCACAGGTATCCTCACATTTCCTGAAAGCCTACTTGTATCTTAAAAATAAAAAACTGGGAACTATCACTGAGAAACATACTCCAAAAACGGTCATTTTGCACAGGGCTCTGGAGGCCAGTGCTGAGGAGAATGCAGTCTGTGTGAAGAGGAAGGGGAACGAGGTGTCAGGAGAGATGTGCAGTCCCGCAGACTGGATCAGGCAGGAGGGTTGGCCTGTGGGCATCCGCAATGTGGGAAACACCTGCTGGTTCAGCGCCGTCATCCAGGTAGGCTGCTGTCTAAGCTGTACATTTGGATTACTACACTTTGTGCAGTGTTTCTTTGAGTCTGTATATCCTTCAAAACACTATACAGCTCGACCAATAATTAAAATCCTGTAGATGTTAATTAGTAACACTTCACAATTCACTTTAGACACTCTGTAGACTGTCATGAACTAGTCTATCTAGTCTGTTTAGTACTGCCCTGAATAAGCTATTTCACATAACAGATGTTTACATGTAGTCCACAAGACACAAAACTATCTGTATTTACACAAATGAACCAGTTCAAAAGTTTACATACACTTGATTCTTAATCCTGTATGTTGTGACCTGGATGATCAACGACTGTGTTTATGCTGTGTGAGAGTTGTTCATGAGTCCTCATATTTGACCCCTTTCCAATAGCTATATGATGTTGAGATCCATCTTTTCACACTGAGGAGATCAAAAAGTGCAAGCATTCACTGATGCACAAGAAGCCAACACAATACATTCAGATCCAGGGGTGTGTAAATTTTTGAACAGGATGATTGGTGTAAATTATTATTTTGTCTCCTGGAAAACATGTAAATATCTTATTTAGCTTCCGAAGGGCAGTGCTAAATGGGGGGGGGATCTTTAAGCGAAATAACAATTTATGAATGTATAATATTCAGTAATATTAATATTACTGAGAAGCCTCAAACTTCAATGTCCTGAAGACTTTCACGGGTCATTTTTGGACTCCTTCCAAACATACTAAATAATGTCACCATATCAACAATTACACAGGTTTTTAAAATCAATTTGTCCCTTTTAAAGTCCCTGTGTTGTTTATATAGAGGCAAAAACATTATAAATCTGTTATTTGCAGCAGAATGATTTGATCAGAATCAAGAATTCAAGAGCACTGTGGTATAAAAACCTTAACAGTTCCATTTAAGTCACAAAACTAAGCTAGCTATCTAATTTATAAGCATATTTTGCCTAGATGCTTATATTTTTTATAAAATAACCAAGGAAACACTTTAGTTTACTTAAAAAATTATTATGAAGGTATAGTTGAAGGTAAACGCGACATATGAAGCGTCTGAATTTATTTTAATTGTATTTACATATGCTACTAGACCACATACAGTGTGTGTTGAGGAATTTTCTGGAATCTTCTGGTGCATTTCTGTGATGTTGGCTTACATAGGTGTACATTTGTATCCAAACAAAAACCAAACAAAAACACTTCAGCACTTCTTATCTCACCTGTTATCTTGTAATCTAGCCATACTGTGCAATGAAATTACCATCGTTGCTAATGACAGGGGGCTTGAAAAGATGAGCTTCTCTTTCTCTCTGATGCCAAAGCATTCTGGGCACTCTAATTTTATTACAGCCATTCCAGAGTGAATTTAGCCAGGCTTCTCAGATATCTGTGTTGAAATTCAAGTCTTTATTGATATTGATAGACTGCAGAGCTAATTAAATAGTGCAGCTTGATATGCACTGCTCTGAACTCTGAAGGCTATGTTTGTTACAAATAAGTTTGAAATTATAAGATTAACCAAGTTACAAAAGGCTTTTAGTTCACATTTATTCTCTGTAGCACAAATCTAGGGTGTGGTTTTGACGCAAGAGCTTGTACACTGAGCTGGTAAACGCCATTCAGTAAAAGGTCTGCATTGTAAGTAACTGTAAGTTGATATTTGCTGTCAATATCATTTTTTAAAATTAATTATACATTTATTATTAGTTGTCTTGCATTCATTAGAATACATTCCTAGAAAACCCAATTTGTTTGGCTAAATCTGTATAAGTGTATTTTATTTTTATTTTTATTTTTTCAGAATTGCTAGAAACAGAACGGCAGATTTCCAACTTGGCATAGGTTAATTGGTGCAGATGTGTGCACTATTCGACTATTAATGAGAGCCGCTCCAGTACTTGACAGCTCATCCGCCCCCAGTCATTTTGTTGTGTGACAAAAAGCATTGATGTTAACCTCAGCTCTGACCCCAGTAATTACCCACTTCGGAGTGTTTTACATCCCCAAATCCACCCCAGCCATTACGCTCTATTGACGAATATGCCTTGTGGTAAATGAAAATGAAATGAAAGCAAATGATATGCATGAGTCATGTGAAATTTTCTCGCTCTTGTTGTTTTCAGTCTCTGTTCCATCTGCCGGTGTTTCGCAGACTGGTGCTCAATTACTGCCTGTCTGAGCGCGTGCTGGAGAAATGCAAGAGCCACTCTGTGAGTAATCAGCCGCCTGCAAGGATCTGGCTCATATTCTGACAAACATTCTAACATTCTCAGATCTTTAGATCCCTTCTGGGATAGAAAAGTGCTTCTGGGAGTACCTTTCAATAAGAGCGTAATTTAGCTAGATTATATATTTGGTGGAATCGCTTGTTTGTTGTCTTGGTGAGAAGAACTGTGACTGTATATGTAACGCCCCCATACGTCTTCGTCTTTATATGTAGGAGAGGAGAAACATAGCGTTCATGCAGGAGTTGCGATGCCTCTTTGCCCTGATGGTGGGCTCTAATCGCAGGTTTGTGGACCCCTCTGCAGCTGTGGAGCTGCTCAGGGACGCTTTTAGGACCAGCGAGGCACAGCAGGTACATGTAGACACTGGTTTAGTAAACAAGGCATAATTGATTATTATGCATAAAAAAAAAGGATAATGTTCTCAAGAAGCTCTCTCACACAGGGTATTAAACTGTGGAAGGATACAGTTTAGTACCCTAGGGTACTTACTGAGAGTGAATTAACATTTTTCTGTACATGCCTAAATGAAATGTGGTTCTAAGTCTCAAAACTTAGGCCACACAAAACCGAGGGGGTTCTAGGTCACATTTTGTGTGTAGGTGACAAAATGACGCAGCAGGTCATATACATAATGAACCGATGCCAAATTAAAGGAAAAAAGCAGTATTTGTGTTATGCTGTGGGCTTGGGTCTTATCACTGATCACCTTTCCTATGATGAAACATTTCTTTCCTGATGGGCATGGGCTCTTCCAGGATGACTCTGACCATGTGCACATGGCATAAGAGCTCAATGCATGGCTTGTTGAGGATGAAAATTATGATTATGATATTATTAGGAGAGTGGCGTGTTACATAGCGCTCTCCATCACCGTCATCAAAACATTAATTGGGGAAATATGTTTTGGGCAGAACAGTTCCACAGACTTGTAGAATCATTGCCCAACATCTTACTATGGCACTTGATGTTGGTTTTTCATTTAATTTGTCATCCTTATGTCTTTATATGTATGCAACAGATGGTTAAGGTACATACTGATATGATTAAGTAGCGACTGTGTGAGAGAGGTAACATGCTTGCCTGTTTTAGGATGTTAGTGAGTTCACACATAAGCTGCTCGACTGGCTCGAGGACGCCTTCCAGCTGGCAGCTAACGGCAGGTACGCTTTTGGAAATGGAAAATGGAGCCTGGCTTATTTTTATCATTGAATTTGAATGAACTGTGCTGATATATGGACTTTCTGATTCTCCAGTAATCCAGAAGATAAACAGGACAACCCAATGGTTCAGCTTTTCTACGGGACGTTCGTTGCTCAGAGAGTTCATGAGGGTATAAAAATATCATTTCATTATTGAGGAGGATATGTTGGCTAGATGTTTTTTTCTGAAATTCTGTCTTTTGTTGAATGCAGGTAAGATCCTCTCCACCATCGAGCAGTTTGGACAGTACCCTCTGCAAGTGAATGGATTCAACAATTTGGACGAGTGCCTGGAGGGCGCGATGGTAGCAGCAGAGATCGAATCACTACACTGTGATCAAACTGTGTCATCTGGACAAGAGGTCAGTGTTATGATCTAAAATAAATCACTGTTTATTATGCAGTTTGATGCTATTATGAATATACATTCACCGTCTACTTTAATAGGAACACCTGTACACCTGCTCATTTATGCAGTTATCCAATCAGCCTTGTGGCAGCAGAAATCGTGCAGATACAGGTCAAGAGCTTCAGTTAATGTTCACATCAAACATCAGAATGGGGAAAAAGTGTTATCTCTGTGACTTTAACCATCATCTCACTTTTTCCCCATTCTGATGTGAACGTGAACTGAAGCTCTTGACCTGTATCTGCAGGAATTTATGCATAGTGCTGATGCTACATGGCTGATTGGATGACTGCATAAATGAGCAGGTGTACAGGTGTTCCTATTAAAGTGGATGCTGAATGCAAATGTCAAAGTATAGTATAAATATGATTTGTGTGAGTATGAAACTTTTTTTTTTTTCAGCGATGGTTCTCGAAACTGCCACCAGTGTTGACCTTCGAGCTCTCTAGATTCGAATTCAATCAGTCTTTAGGACGCCCAGAAAAAATACACAAAAAGCTTGAGTTCCCCCAGATTGTCTACATGGACAGGTGAGAACTTATAGAAGTAGTTAATTCTGTTTTAGCCACATCGATTTTACAAAGCTTTGTCAATTTATTTTTATTTATTTTATTTTTTAAAATGTCTTTATAGTTATATTTAGATATTTTATTAAAGAAACAGTCAAAAATGCACACGATTTCCCTATTTTGCTAAGTGTAACAAACTAAGAGATGTTTTGTGTCTGAGGTTTGCTTCTTTAGTTTTACACTGAAGCTACAATGCTTATGTTGCTAACTGAACACATTGGACAGACTACATACCTAAAACTTGCTTCAAACTGTAGCGAGTTGTTCAGACTTTTCTGTACGATTCCAGGCACAGTATAACACGTATAGTAAGCTAGCTATTGTTGCAGAAAAAGGCTTGAGTATGTAGAGTATGTCAGGTAAACATAAATAGCTAGCTAGCTAGCTAGCTAATTAAATTGACAGAATAGTGTTTTTCAGGTTAAAATAAAAGGTACTAGCGATCAAAGCTGGTGTGGTGACCTGTGACATACAAAGAAACCTATCATGATCCCATCTATGTAATAGTGTTGAGCTAGCTATCGTAGTAGGTAATTATTGGCTATCATAATAATAATCTTTTTTTAACATCTTAATGCTTCAGTTCATTTAATAAAGTCATGATAGCTAACTAGCAGGCTAGCTATCTCTTAGCTGATGACAATTCCTCTCTGTAACCCAAGACGCTAGTTTTATTTAATACCGTATTCAGTGTTGCAATTAGCTAGCTAGCTATTTATGTTTAGCTGGCATTCTTCACTGACAACTACTTTCTGTAATGGTAGCTTAAAAAATATCGATGTTAGTTTTACTGAATTGTTAGCAACATGCAGGTCCAATTGTAAACTTCGCACACCTAGCATGTTGTGGCTAATTAAATTTGGAGTAGGGGAACGCCTTCCCACTGGAAAATTTGTAAATTTCACTTTGGGTTGAGCAGTTGCACTCACAGTGGCTTTTTTCTTTATTCTCTGAGTAGATACCTTCACAGAAATGTTGAACAGACACATGGAAGAAGAGGAGAGGTAAAAAGGCTCAAGGACCAGTTAACAGTTCTTCAGCAGAAACTTGAAAGGTCAGGAATAAATGACCCAATTTGTCAGCGCTATAAGAGCAGATATATATATATATATATTTTGGAAATGTTACACAGTCTCTGACTTTGCTTTAATAGTTTTCTCTTCGTTTTCAAGCTATAAAAACTATGGTTCCGGGCCGAACAAGTACCCGCTGGCAGACATGCTGCAGTATATTTTAGAGTTCGCCACCTCAAAGCAGACAAACACAAGCACGTCTCCCACGTCAGCCGGACCTGCCAGCACTCCTGCACACACAGAACCCAGCTCAGAACACGCCAGGTAAGAGCCAACACTACAACAACAAATAATATAAAGAATAATAAGTTTATTCATGTAGCTGCTGCATTTATAGCTTGTTAATTCCACAGCGCTATTGAATTCTTTCATTCTGATTGGTCAGAAGACAGGGTGTTGACTAATTTTCTGTAACAGCAGTTCAGACAGTAGTCCCAACTGCAAGTTTTATGTTAATGCTCATTCACAGGGATTTGAACGGCGGACGCTCGACATAAAATATTAACAATGGAAAACATTCTAGTAATAAGTTTATAGTCAAGCTTTCTGTAAAGAGATGTTTGTTTAACATTTTTGAAAGGCAGAGGGAAATAGCAGCTTTTCTTCGCAGCATGTTGGAATGTAGTCTGGTCAAATCACTTTGGATGCAGGTCATGAATGTTTTGAGTAATTTGCTGGGTTCTTCAATTCCTGTAACACCTACGTTATGCTTCTTAGGGGACCGTTCACAATTACCGGAAGTATTTGTCAAAATGTGAATTCTCTGTTATTATTGTGTGCATAACAACAGCTGGTAGAGTTATTTTATGACACTGGAAGACAACCAAGTCTCCAGAACCGAGAGAATGGGTTTGTGCAATGGTGGAAGTTGCATCACATGAATGTATGCTCGATAGAGTCAATGGCATTAGGGAGGAGGGGTTAAACGTGTGGGATCATTTCTGGGCTCGTATTAAAAATGAAAGATTGATCTGAATAAATGCAGCAATAGTGGTGACCGGATCACCTTGTTTTTTTTTCTCTCCTTTGCTCTAATGTACTTGTTTTTATTTTCTGAACAGGGTTAGATAAGTTTCTTTTTGTGTAGTTAGGGGGGAATTTTTGTTTATTATTTTTTCCTGGTCGGCTTCCGAAGTTTAACCACTGAAAAAAAAAAAAGTGAGAATAAATACAAAGAAAGCCAGGGTGTCCATGGGTCCTTAAGAAGTCTTTAAATGTCTTCAATTCCTTCATGTAAAAATAAGGCCTTAATTAGCATTAAAGTGTCTTAAATTCACATTTCAAAGGTCTTAAAAATGCAACTGAACCGACACCGTAAAGCAGATTTGTATTTTATTTTTTGCTCGTTGCTGTTTGAGATGGTAAAGCCATGCGACTGTGTTGCACTCGAAGTCTGTGTGCGGCTCATCAGTGTTTTAGAGCGGCTCGGTTCACAGTAACTGCCGCTCTACACCAACTTCATCTCTGTCTTTGCTGTGAGTTTGAGTCATTTATAACCTGCATTTAGATACAACATGTGCAAGATTCTCTTGTCTAAGCCACAAGGTCTAACACATATAAGTGAATTAAGTCAGACATATATTACTATTGTTATATTACTATTTGTACCTCCAAATAAAAAAATTAAGTATTATTCAGTGCAATAGTAATATTACAAAATAGCAATTTATATATATATATATATATATATATATATATATATATATATATATATATATATATATATATATATATATATATTTATATTTATATCTATATTTATATTTATTTATTTTTCCTATTTACAAAAATGTATGTATATTTATAACACTACTTGTTACATTACCCGGACATTAAATTACAATAAAACTTGTAAACACTGCTGCGAGGGGTTTTCCTAATACAGCTGCTGAGAAAGTGATGGTAAATTCGACATTCTTTTCTCTTCTGAATGCTGAAATCCATCTCTCTGTTTTTTTCTTCACTTGGAAAGTCATTGGAAGGAAATACTGGATTTTTTTCTTTCACTGTTGGAGCAAATGGTCACGCGAAAAGGATATTTGCTCTGGTCTCCCATATACATATAGAAGTTTACCCTGCTATAGTTTACTTAAACCCAGAAATGGATGTATATGCATGAGAACAATCCATTATAGCTGATCGTGGAGCATGATTGCAGGTCTTAAAAATTTTTTGGAAATGTCTTGAATATGGTATTAAAAATAATAAAATTTGAAGTGCTGATACCTGCAGATACCCTGGCAAATGTAATCCTGGTCTCGCCAACCCGTTATTTTATTGTATGTTGCGGCTCGATCTAGACCGGGTCATAACAGAATGTTGTCATTCACACGTACCTTATTAACAGAGCACACACTCATATCTACACTTTTATTTAGCTGTGCTGTTGAATAGTATCAGTGCATAATAAAAACTGCATTTATATATGGTTTCTCCCCTGACTTTGTGTGTAATTAATTATTATTATTAATATTATTATTATTATTATAATTATAATAATAATTATTATTGTTATTATTATTTGTAGATCACCCACAATCCACCCTCTTTTTGCATGCACAGTTTATCCCCTTTCACACACACATTGCCATGCATCATATCAGATCTGAGTACAAGACAGATTTAAAAATGTCTTTACATTCCCATGCTGATATCATCTTAAATATTGCATTTCTGCTTATACTTTGTGAATCTAGTAAAAGAAATCTCAGTTGACTTTACTGAACTTCACATGCAAATAATCATATGATTGACGTGGAATTTTACTAATGTGAATTTTAGATGCCACATGTTCTATTTCACACACTTTTCACACGTTCACAAATGTATTCTTTATATGAGACCGCATATTCACATGCTGAGTCATCACGTGTTGAGTTCATGTTCAATTTCAAGTCATAACATGGTGAACTGCAGCTTCACATGTTTGTTTGCCCCCCCCCCCCCCCCCACGTGTGATAATACACTACTTTGTGAAAAACATGAAGAAGTAATAACTGAACGAGTGAACTGTGTGCACTGCAATGCTTACTAGCCAAACAGAAGCAGATGATGCCGGCTCATCAGATGGTTCAGGCTGTATACAAAGCTCTACTCAGAGGACACCCATCCACAAGCCCTTCACCCAGTGTAGACCCCCTGCTGACTGGCCTCAGCACCCGGTGCCCGGCATTGTGAGCGAGGAGGAACTGCGTTTTGTCAGGGGCTGCCTGCAGCGCTGGAGAACCGAGGCAGAGAACAACATGAACGGTGTGTCCTCCTCTTGGTCCTTCAAACACTTATGGTATTTTTGTCTCTTGGTGTGAAGTATTACCTAGACCTCTACCTTTACAAGGAAACAGAAAAAAAGCAATCATTGTTCTCAGCCAGTGTTGCAGAAGCTGTTTTGTTCCTTTCAGCTTCGCAGTATCGACTGTTGTTCATGAGGCCACATGTTGTGCCCTTTACCGTATTGTATTAGAGCACAGCCTTATTTTCCAGCAGATATCCTAATGTGTTTGAGTGTATCAGGAGCCTGGCCTCGGGTGCACCCTATTGATTGCTGTTCTCTCCTTGTGTTCAGAGCTCAAGGCCAGCATTGACAAGGTCAGTCAGGCTCTGGAGGGGATGTACTCAGATAACAGTCTGTGTCAGGTAAAGTCTATATTCCAAAACAGCCCTTGGCTCTACAGACTTCCATTTCTTTTCACAATGTCGTTATTTTCAGTCTGTGACCAAAATGCTGTAGAATTTTAAAAGTTTGAGTGAGTGTGAGTGCAAACATGATAATCATAAGCAGAAATGTTACAGAAATCTGAAGCAAACAATAAATAAATGTACAATCGAGCCATATTTTCATAATCATAACCAAGTCCTAAAATATAATGGTTTTCAATATTTAATTGGCTTTGGTCATAACTTGGCACAGAGTAGTGTAATTGGGGGGAAAAAAGGGGTGAGGTTGGAATAAATACATTATGAGGATGTGAAAATTCAGTGTCCTCCATTAATATTGGCACCCTTGGTAAATACGAGCAAAGAAGGCTGTGAAAAATTGTCTTTATTGTTTAACCTTTTGATCTTTTGTTCAACAAAAATTCACAAAAATACTCTGCTCTCGTGGATATCAAACAACTGCAAATACAACACAGGTTTCTTAAAAAAAGATCTTTGTTAAATATAGGTGTGCAACAATTATTGGCACCCTTATGAATTCATATGAGAAAAATTTATGTGAAGTATATTCACATTGATATTTTACTTTTTTTTAATTTTTTTTTACTACACCTGGGTGACTAGGAACAGGAAATTGTTAAACCATGGCTTCCTGTTTCACAGGGGTATAAATATGAGGTAACACATAGGCCAAATTCCCTAGACCAAGGAATATAGCTGTGATGTGCGGCAAAAGGTTGTTGAGCTTCACAAAATGGGAAGTGGCTATAAGAAAATAGCAAAAGCGTTGAAAACGCCCATTTCCACCATCAGGGCAATAATTAAGACGTTCCAGTCAACTGGAAATGTTATGAATCAACCAGGAATTGGATGTGTATCTACAGTATATTGTCTCAATGCACTGTGAAGCGGATGGTTCGAGTGCCAGGTTGTGGCTGGAAGTCCGTTTTGTGCCTGCATTTACACTAAGAGGGGTTCTCGATTGTTTAATTTCGATCTAAAATGGGTTTCAAAAACCCTCTGACAGATTTTTTTTTTTTTAACTCCACCCTGGTCACTGCAGGCACATTCATCTCTATGCACAAAAATAGCACAATCTGAGCAATATTAGCTCACATCTGATCAAATTCGCAATATACCTATTATAAGTATAAGCTTAATGGGTAAAATAAACTTGCTGGGGGGAAAAAAACAACCTTTAACTTGAGGTGACAATAACCTAAGACTAATCTGTACTGCAAAAATGACATCTTAGCAAGTTAAAATATCTTGAATATAGTCACATTTATTCATTATTTTCTATTTTACGATGACAATAAAACAAATATGAGATTATTACACCTATTTCTAGACAATAGATAATTCAAGTTTGTCTTGTTCTATTGGCAGATCCTTTTTGTAAATTTGAATCATTTATTTCTAAAAAAAAATACCAAATTGGCAAAATTATCTGCCAATAGAACAAGACAATTTAAAGAATGAAATGAGTAAAAGCATTTAAAAATAAGCTGAATAATCTTATATTTGATATATAATCATCTCCTAATAAGAAATATTAGAGATATTTTCTCTTAATACGATATCATATTTTGCAGTGTGGTATTAGTATACGTGGCTCTTGAGTATAAGTTGTTGCTAACCTCACTGAGAGAGCAATATTTCTCTCTGTGTCTCCAGGTGCCGTACAAGCTACATGCAGTTCTTGTCCATGAGGGACAGGCTTCTGCTGGTCATTACTGGGCCTACATCTATGATCATGAACATAAACGCTGGCTCAAGTACAATGATGTGATGGTGACTGAGTCATCATGGGAGGAGCTGGTACGAGACTCTTATGGAGGAATGACCAACGCCAGTGCTTACTGTCTCATGTACATCGATGACAGACTGCCACACCTAATAACAGGTACCTACTTATTATTAATCAGAGATGGCAGATGTTGGAGGTGCTAAATCAGGGCATAGTCTACACCTCCTTTGTCTATGTACACTATATGCTTCAAACTTGGGCACCCAAAAGGTGTTAATTTTACAGAGAACTATTACGATGCATGTCATGAAGGGGTCCGTAAAACATTTCTTTATAATCCATATGATTGTCAGGGAGGTATTTCTTTTAATAATTTTCTTTGCGCTCACAGAAACGGGGCAGTTGAAGAATGAAAAAAGACCAGGCAATGTTTTTTTTTTTTTCCAATCTTCAACTGTCCAGTTTCAGTGAACCTGTGCCCACTGTAGCCTCAGAGTCCTGTTCTTGGCTGACAGGCTTGGAACCTGATGGTCTTCTGCTGTTGTAGTCCATCCACCTCAAAGTTCAACATGTTGTGCGTTACATCGACAGTTGTAAACAATGGTTATTTGAGTCACCATAGCCTTCCTGTCAGCTTGAAACAATCTGGCTGTTCTTCTCTGACCTCTCATCCAACCAGCCCATCTGGCACCAATAACCATGACACTCTCACAGTCACTGAAATCACAATTGTTCCTAATCCAGTGTTTAATATGTACATTAACTGAAGCTCTTGACCTGTATCTGCATTGTGTTGCTGCTACATGATTGGCTGATAGGATAAAATGATTAGGTGTTCCTAATAAAGTGGATTTGGTTTAGTTTTGGATCAGTTTCCATTAATTTGTGATATTTGATATAAACAAACATTTCATTTTGTTATTTTACAGGCTTCTTTGCTTCACATATGATTTTTTTTATGTGTCCTTTTTTTTTTTTTTTTTACAGATGTATATATGAACAATATATTTTATTAAGGACAAAAAAACCTTATAATTTGTAGTATGACTATCTTGTAAATAAAATACCTTAAATATTCATATGAAAGCTTACCAAAAAGCCTGCATACAAATAATTTTAAAAAAAATCTACTTCTTGCTTGGGTTAAACTATATTTTACAAGTAGAGGGGTCTTTGACTAAGCATAGCAAAAGTAGGAGAGAAACAGCACTGCTGTTATTAATAGTTTGCTATTTTTATTGTATTAACTGGTAACAGGATAGTGGATTGCTTGAAACACTATAAAGGGCAGCATTCGGCCTGTGCACCACCTGCTAATAGGTTTTTGTTGTGAGTTTTAAGGTTGCACTGCAAGATGTTATGACATGTTTATGCTCTTGGTGGGGGTTTTAAGATATTTGAAATGGTTGTTTTACACTTTGAAATCAATTTGTTGAATTTGTCTTTTCACATGTGGTTCAACACCCAGTGCATGTGTCTATCCTGAAGTATTGATTGTTTCACTACGCTCTCAATTGTGTTAATGGCAGAGCATACAGACAATGAGACGGGGCAGGTTCTGCAAGGTATGGACTCCCTTCCTCCCATACTGAAACGCTACGTCCGTGAGGACAACCGTTGGTTCGAGCAGCAGCTGAGGGAATGGGAGGGGCAATTCCATCAGGTGTCTAAGGAACAACCGCAGGTTCACATAGCAGAGGATCCCACCAGCAAAGAAGAGAACACTTCAGAACCAGAGCGCCCAAATGTAGAACCAGAAAAAGAACACGGCCATGAGAAACCTGAAGAACTGACTCCAGAGGCAGAACAGGAGCCGGTCCAGGATTCAGAAGGTCAGCTACTTTTCCAGACAAGGTAAGATTGCTGGTTACATCTGTTGTAACTCATCACATGACAGTGTTTCTGCTTTCCAGAGGCCACAACCAGCGGGGTAGCTCTTGATTCATCACTAGAGAGCAGCGAAGGGGTAAAGGAGGGTACTGAGGAGGCCACCTCTCTCAATCTGACCCAAAGCCAGCTGAATGAGAGTCAGGTGAGCCAGTCAATTGATCCTGATTAGAAATAGTTCCCATAGAGGAAATATTGTTCAGAGGAATGGTGTTTGGTTTGCTGATCTACATCAAAACAAGTAGTGATTCGTGTGCTGTTTTCTTATTAAAGCTTAAATACAGATATCTATCTATCTATCTTTCTGTCCGTTCTTCCGTCCGTCCATCCATCCAGGACATTTGAATATTGGAAAAACATTGTTTGGTCCTTTTCCAGTCGTCTGCTCTTCAGATTCAGTGAGTCTCTACCCCAGTTTAGCCTCAGATTCCTGTTCTTGGCTGATAGGAGTGGAACCCGGTGAGGTCTTCTGCTGCTTTAGCCCATCTGCCTCAAGGTTTCACGTATTGAGCATTCTGAGAGGCTTTTCTTTTCACCATGGTTGTAAAGAGTGGTTTTTTGAGTTACTGTGACCTTCTTGCCAGCTCGAATCAGTCCGGCCATTCTCTTCTGACCTTTCTCATCAACAAGGCATTTCTGCCAGAAGAACTGCTGCTCATTTGATGTCACTGAGGTCACATTTTTTCCACCCATTCTGATATTTGATGTGAAAAATTAACTGAAGCTCTTGACCTGTATCTGCATGGTTTTATCCATTATACCACTGCCACATGATTAGCTGATTGGGTAATTGCAGGAATGAGCAGGTGTACAGGTATTCTTATTAAAGTGGCATCGACAACAAAAAAAAACAATCATAATAATTGTTAATTGCTGATAACACAATTATGTTTGCAAATTATGCAAATGTAGTCCAAGATGTTGTATAAAACTCCACTGAAGGCAGATACTTGTAAGTTAATGGTCAGACTCAGTGTATGTATGAAGGCACTTTTATTATTACTTACTTTTAGTTCATTTCCATCTTTATTTATGGCATTTGTAATCAGTACCGTAATCCATTCCCTCTGTAATCTCCATAACACGGTAAGAGGCATGCTTTAAACACACCACAACCTGCTGCAGCCAGTTTAAAACCACATGAGTCCTTGTTGAAATTAGATGTCAAGGCTCATGACACTTCTATCAACATACAGATGCATTCTGGGTCATCATCACTTCCAGTCTTTTGGATTTCTATAGAAGGTAGTAGTAAAGCATTTACACAGGCCACTCACCTTCAGTCAAGCACAGAAGCTCTGTCATCAGTTCACAGGGTTAAGTGTTGATTCATAAATCAATCCAGAGAACAAGGTGTGATGGTAAATATGTCTCCTACAGCTGTTTCTTTACTCACACAGCAGTTTTGTGGTTGAGTCCTGACCTCTAGTGGCAAAACTGTAGTGATATTTTGAATCTGGTGCGATTTAATGAGTCATAGACGCGTGCATTTGAAAAGTGGCCCATTGGGACCCAATAAAAACTCACGGGAGAAGCCGGGGTTTACTTTAACGCTGGTGGACTGTTATGAAGCTCCTGGGACAAATAAAATGCCATGTTGAGAGCATTGAATACAAAATTGCTTGTGCAAGTCATGATGCGTTTAGTGCATTCATTTATTCATCCGTACAGTAAATGCTTTATCCTGGTCTGGTTCACAGTGGTTTTTGGAAAAATTAATCCACTAATTTCATTAGAAAATACTCCAGGCAGATGCAAACAAAAATAACTGCGGGGGAAGGTGGGATTGGTCAAACTGTATACGGGCGTGTACAGGATTGGTCAGATTTCATTCAGGAGCGGGCGGGAGAGTGATTAAAAAAAGTCCTGCACACGGCTACTTCAAGATGTCAATACACGTACTGCTTTTTATAGACTAAGACTAATGTGTTTTGCCTAGAGCAGGTACTGAGACCAAATTAAACCAACACAGTTGCCATGAGCTGGTGTCAATCACCAAACTGTTGCTAAATTAAAACCTGAACTGTTGTCCATATTATGTCAGCCACTACTTGGCTTTTCTAAAGAAAATACTGTGAGGAAACATGTCCATATCTAGTCAAGCTAAGGATCTGTCCTGATTTGAAGAGAGGGATCTACTGTAGCATGAATGAGCTGCCTAACTGACCATTTCTTGTATTAATCTATCTGTCACAGTACTGTCAGCTTCCGTATGGACTGCAAATTTGTTTTAAAATGACATTAGGAATAATTCTTAGTAATTTGTTTGTCAATGCAGTAGCCAGTACTATAAAAGACTGAAGTGACTGGAAAATAAGAGAATTGGGAATACTATTGGAAAAAATTATGGGTAGTTGTCGCATAATGGCTAAGACATTAGACTTCTGATCGGAAGGTTTTTACATAAAGGTAAAAATATATATACATATTACTGATTGACAAAGAAAACTACAGTCTGATTTTCTTATTTAGCCTAATACAAGCCCTTTACCCTCAGAATCAGGAATATTTAGATTATTAATATTTACCCCCCCCCCCAACCCCAACCCCCCACACTCCGAAAGTATTGCAATGTCAAGGCCAATTCTGTTGTTTTTGCTATACATTGAAGACATTTGGGTTTGAGATCAAAAGATGAATATGAGGTGATGGGTCAGAATTTCAGCTTTAAGATTTTCAGCTTTCATTTCCTCATATTTACATCTAGATGTGTTAATCAACTTAGAACATGGCATCTTTTGTTTGAATCCACCCATTTTTGTCAAGTGATCCAGAACATGGGTGTTTCCCACTGCCCAGGTGCACCCTGTTAAATTAATTATTTAAAGAATTAATAGCTCTGAATGTCTACTCTTGGCTTGAGCCCTAGGTTTCACCTGTGAAGACTGCATTTGTTGTTAAAAGGATAAGCCAACATGAAGATCAGAGAGCTGTCTATAGGAGAAAAGCAACCCATTTAGATGTTGAGAAAAGAGGGAAAACCTATCAGAGCCATTTCACAAGCATTGGACTTAGCCGATGCAACAATTTGGAATATCCCGAAAAAGAAAGAAACCACTGGTCTACTGACGACCAGTTTTAGACTGGTCAAGTCAATCACCAGACCATAACCTAGTTGAGCATGCATTTCACCTCCTGAAGAGGAGAATGAACGGAGAAACCCCCCGAAACAACCTGGTAAAGCATGACAAAAGAAAAATGCAAGATTTTGGTGATGTCAGTGAGTCACCGGTTTGATGCAGTTATTGCAAGCAAAGGATGTGCAACCAAATATGGAGTGTCATTTACTTTAAGACTATCTGTTATAATACGTTTGCTCACCTAAAAGCTGCCACAAAAGGTATCATGTTCTAAGTTGTTTGACACCTCTAGATGTCAATATCAGGAAATGAAAGCTGAAATTTTGATCGGTCATCTCATATTCATCTTTTGACCTCAAACCCAAATGTATTCACTGTACAGCACAAACAAAAGAATTAGCCTTGCTATTCCAATGCTTTCGGCTGGCACTGTATATATCGACATATTGTCTCATATAGTCTAGATGCACTGGTTTGAACAGAAGTAATGTGTCATTGTATACCTTTTGACATATTGGGTTTGTTTATATCTCCCTATCAGAGTCCTGAATCGACATCTCAAAAGGCTAAGGAGACCGTGGAAGCAAAGACTGAGATAATTCATCAGGCTGTAAGTGAGCAGACAGAAACAGAAGCAGCAACAGACCCACAACCCGAAAAGGTTAAAGAGGCTGAAGCACAGGCTGCGTCAGCAGAGGACAGCCAAGCTGAGGACAGCCAAGCTGAGGCCAGACAACCGGAGAACGAGGTGTCCGAGGTGGAGATCCCTAATGTGGGCAAGATCCTGGTGCTGTCTGATGCAGACGGATATAATGAGGAGGTAATAGCACTGAGCAACTACAAAAACAAGTCACATTAGTATGATGGTGAAATATTCATAAAGGAAAATGCACCCTGAATGACTTGCATGTTAATCTTTATCATTAACATGTGAACTTCAGTGACATCCAAATCTATTTTTTATACAACCCCAATTCCGAAAAAGTTGGGACAGTATGGACAATGCAAAAGAAAAATCAAACAAAAAGGATCATTTGAAAATTCAATTCACCCTGTACTATATTGAAAACACATTATTAACACATTATTTGATGTTTTGCACTCATTTCAAATCTGATGACTTCAACACACTCCAAAAAATTCGGGACAGTTGACTGTTTACCACTGTGTAACATCACCTTTTTCTTTTAATAACATATTAAGCATTTGAGCGCTGAAGACACCAGTTGGTTAAGTTTAGCGAGCAGAATTTTCCCCCATTCATCCATTATGCATTTCTTCAGCTGAACAACTGTACGGCGCCTTTGTTTCCTTATTTTGCGCTTCATAATGCGCCAGACATTCTCAATAGGAGACGGGTCAGGTCTGCAGGAAGGCCATGCTAGCACCCGCACTCTCTGCTTACACAACCATGCACTTGTAATCCGAGCAGAATGCGGTTTGCCGTTGTCCTGCTCTGGATTGCAGCATATGTTGCTCCAAAATGTGCACATATCTTTCTGTGTTAATGGTGCCTTCACAGATGTGCAAGTTACCCATGCCATGGGCACTGACACACCCCCATATCATGACAGACGCTGGCTTTTGGACCTGATGCTGATGACAGCTTGGATGGTCATTTTCCTATTTGGCCCAGAGAACATGACGGCTGTTTTTCTAAAAACGATTTGAAATGTTGGCTCGTCGGACCACAAAACACGATTCCACTGTGCTACTGTTCATCTCAGATGAGACCGAGCCCAGAGAAGTCGGCGGCGCTTCTGGACAGTGTTGATGTGTGGCTTTGCATAGTAAAGCCTTAACTTGCATCTGTGGATGCAGAGGTGAATGGTTTTACCAAAGTATTCCTGAGCCCATGTCAGGATATCCATTATAGACTCGTGACAGTTTTTAAGACCGGGATGTCTGAGGGATTGTGCACTGTAGAAGGTGAAATGCCCAAAATCCTGCCGATTTGTCTTTGGGGAACGTTGTCCTCAAAGTGTTGGATTATTCACTGATGCATCTGTTGGCAGATTGGCAAGCCTCGACCCATCCTTGCTCTTGAAGGACTAGGCCTTTTTTGGAGGCTACTTATATACTATAATTAGACGATTGCCTCGCCTGTTTCACATCACCTTCTTATTGTGTCATCGCTTACTTGTCACATCGCTATTAGTCCTAAATTTCCCCTGTCCCAACTTTTTTGGAATGCGTTGCATGCATCAATTTCAAAATAAATGTTTACCTTCAAAAAACTATGCAGTTGATTAAGTAAAACATCAAATATCTTGTCTTTATATGTTTTTTGTTGAAATACAAGCCAAAGTACTTTTACAAATCACTCCTCTTTGTTTTTATAAGCATTTTCCACACTGTCCCAACTTTTTCTGAATTGGGGTTGTATTTCAGTCAACATGTTGATGTAACTTAATATCGATAAGGTTCTTACATTACCCACAATGCCAATCAACTGTGGTGCTAGTGAGATTTAGCCTTGCTCCCTACCTAAAGTGAGCAATGCAGCACCATGTTAGTCCTTTAGTCTGTCCAGCTCTCACACCTCCTCATTTATACACTCTGCTCCACTGGATCAGCTTCCAAAACGTTCATGCTAATACGCCTTCAATATCATTGTAGTTATCATTTTGTGGATAAATATGTAGCCAGGCCAAGTCTCTGCCTATTCATCACCAGTTTAACTGCTCTAGCAATGTCCCCCTGTGGTGTTAACACGACAGACAACCACTAACAACACCCAAATTGTTAAGCAAATGAGAAATATTTTAATATAAACATATTCCGTGTGTTTCAGGATGTTTCAGGAAGTTTCCTCTAAAACACTTGCTTAATAATGTTTCCTGATATGCTTCCTGTTTTCTTGATTGTACAGATGATGCTTACCCCAGCCATGCAGGGTGTTATCCTAGCCATAGCCAAAGCCAGACAAGTCTTTGATGAGGATGGTCCTGAGGCAGGGCTTATCAAGGTAGTGCACGTTCAAGTCTTACACTTTAAACACTGCTGTTGTAATTGCTATTAGTACTAAGACTAGTTAGACTAGCCACAGCTTTTGTGTTCTGTACACTGATGTACATATTTGAGATCTAGATAGCAGAGCTCTAAAATAATCAGTTGTAATATAAAATGTTCATAAAAACTGAACAGATAACACAAATTTGAATTAAAAAAATTTAAATAGCATAGAGTTTTTGCAATCATTTTCATGTGTAAGTGTCAATGCAAAAGGTCACAATATATTTTGGCCTCAAATTGTAAGACATTTAAAAAAAAAAAAAAAGTAATTACATATGCTATGATCATTATACAGAAAATATTTGTTATATATCTTCTGTAGAAAATTCTTACTATTAAATATAAGCTTTAAAAGTAACACTTTAATAATAATTTAAAAAATCAATCAATAAATTTGCGAGGGACCTTTTTCCAGGAAGTACTGTGCATTCCTGGAGTGGTGAGTTAGTGTAAGTACACTGCAAAAATTGGCGTCTTACCAATTGAAAAAATCCAACCAAAAAACCAAATGTAAGATTATTAAACCTATTTTGAGACATTTTTACTCATTTTAAGCTTTGCATTTCCTTATTCTATTGGCATATAATTTTCTAAAATTTAGAAATTTATTTCTAAATAAATGCTTAAAATGGGCAACATTATCTGCCAATAGAACAAAACTATTTCAAACTTGAAATTAGTCAAATAAATAGATTTGTCCAGAAATAGGTTTAGTGATCTTGTCTTTGGAGTATGGTAATCTTATAATAGGAAATACTAGATAAACTTGTTGAAGATTCTTTTCATTTTCTAAGATGTCATTTATTGCAGTCTAGTACATGCTTTGTCATCTATCTAGGGCTCTTATATGCATGTGCACTTTTATTCAAATGTTTTTGAGCACGTGGAGACGTTTGATGTTTCATTACAGTTTACCCACTATTGGAAATTACATAAGGAAGAAAATTAAACAGGTGTTCCATCAAAAACCTTTGTATTGAAGGACTTGTTCATCGTCCACTTTCTGATTCTAATGGGACTCCAAAATGAGTGCTTACTTATATTTCTTAATATCATGGTAGTTAACTTTTTGCACCCAATTTTTGCAGTTTAACCAAAAGTGTTAAAAGATGTTGACTGGCAGTCTGTGTGGTTCCTGAATAGTTTAACATGGCTTTCCATCAGGCATTTCATGAGGAGTACTCCAGACTGTACGAGATATCTCAGGAGGAAATCACCCCCCAGCAGGACCCTCGCCTCCAGCACATGTTGGTCTATCTCTTCCAGAACAAAGCACCTGACCGCATCATCGAGAGAACTCTGCTGGAGCAATTCGGTGACCGGAACTTGAGCTTTGATGATCGGTATTCCATCTTAAGGTCTTTGTTTTTCACTGAAATGAATGGTGTTTTGCTTCCATGCACCAAGAAGGATATATTCAGTGGTTATTCCTTTATCTTTATCTTTACGAAATGTAGCACATCTTAACGATACTCCTGTTGCATAAAATGTGTGGTAATGAATAGAAAGAATTAATACAATGGTAGTTTGTATCTTTAACCAGTTTCCTAAATTGATAATGCACGTTTGGTGTTTTAGTATAATCCACTGGAGTTTTATTTCACTTGCTTTAGGTCCATCAGTATCATGAGGGAGGCCAGAACCAAACTTCGTCTCATCAAACCAGAAGACATGGACATGGAGGAGTACATGGTAAAATCACTAACCATCCATTATTTTATTTTTCATTTTTTTATATTCAGCAGATGCTATCACAAAATATTTGGAATTACTTTTAGTGGTCATTCATTATGGGATTTTTTTCTGTTTTTGTCGTAAGCAGGCTACTCTGGCAGTTATGAAAATATTCTGCCAATATATGAAGTAAACTCGCACACTTTAATAAGATCACACTTGTAAACAAAAACCCGGCTGTCATCATTTTGAACAGGAATCAGAATTGTAACTAAATTGAATCCTACATCTGCACCAAAGCTAAGCGATATGCTGCTATAATATATGCTAACTGATACACTACTACTTAAACATGCTAATATCACTAACAAAATCAAATGTCTTATGGAGATATTCACTGTAAAAATGTTGCCTATATACATTATAAAGAATATGCTGTGTACATCTGTCACCCACCTCATCCTATGTCTCCATCTTAAGCTAAAGTAAAAATATAGGAAAGTAATCTACCGCAAACTACCGCTAGGCTGTCCTTCTCAGGGTGCTAACAGACATTAGCGTTAGTGTCATGTGAGTGACAAAGAAAATATACTCATAAGCAAATTATCATATTTTAGCAGTAAACATTGCCATAGAATACCTTTCATTTTACAGGATGTATTTAGAGAAAAGACTTTTTGTTTTTTAAATGTCACATTTACAAATAAATAAAATGCGTTATAGTAAAAGTATAGGATAGTAAATCTCAGAAAACCTAAACTATGAAGGAATGTATATGTATAACAATATATTAAGGTTTTTTTTCCTTTAAGCAGAAGAATTTAATATTTCATAATTTATCATCTGGAACATATGTTAACTGACATAAGTTACATTTCACTCTTAATCTTATCTTCCCTTCCTATAGCAATGGCATGACGACTACAGCATGTTCAAGACCGTGTTTGCCTACCTGCTGACCGGCCTTGAGCAATATCAAAATGGAAAGTATGTAAAGTAATTGATGGTTGTTTCTCTTTCACTGAGGAATTTGCCGAAACTATATTACACTCATCATTGTCATGTTTCTCTTCGAAAGAATTCGAGAGGCACTGATTTATCTTGCACATGCTTACCAAGACAATTCAGCCCTGCTTAAGAACGGGGAAAAGAGAGGAGTGGACCACAATCTTATAGCACTTTACAGGAGAAAATGCCTAAAGGTAATGTATGTATGTCTGTATATTAGGAGTGAGCAATATAGAAATATAAATATATGATCTCTGTTGTAATATTTAAATTCATCATTAAATCAAAATGTATGTTTTGTGGTTTTTATTATGAATATGGTAGCCTTAAGTTTATCTATAAGCTAGTGTGCTCCAAAACAATGAGAACGTTCCCATTTTGAAGATATATGCATTCAAAATTTACGGTCTCTCTCTACCACCACATCATCCTGCACTTCAGCTTTCACTGAAGTACACTTCACATTTACTGTCTAATTAAATGCTCTCTAGAATCTGAAGTGTCCTGCCCCCCACCATTTATAAAAATTACCTTGCTAAGGTTGCCGTTGTTGAGCATGGGTCGTAGGTGTTTCTTTGGCTGTTCGACCGTGCATTTTTTATTCAGTTAGTTGGTTAAGAAGGAAATGGCTCGAATTCATGCACTTAGAAGAAGGAGGTATTTGTGCCAGTTCACGGCTTTGTGACGGGCATTTTTCCGTAGTACTGTCAAGTACAGTGTAGCCCAGGCTGTAAGGTCAGCTAAACGCTCTTGGCTATTTAAAAGGGGGGAGGAGCCACTCACTATGTCCTGCCCTGACTTCCTGTTTAACTGGGAAAGATGTCAACACTTCGCATAACGCTGTACGTTTCAAGGCACTTCATTGGGACTTTAATTTTGTTAGCAAAATGCCAGGAAAACAGCATTGTCATGTTTTAAAAGCCTGTAAACTACGTTCAATTATATTATTATCTCTCTGTTTGACTGAATGTCTACAAAAATGTATTTTGTTAAAAAAAAAAAAAAAAGTGGGGAAATCAGGTTTATATTAATGTGCTCAAATTTTCTTTTTTTTTTCTATAGTAATAACTATCATATACACATGTACATGGCAGGGTGTCACAGTGGGTTAGTGGCACGTTTGCCTCACACCTCTGGGGTTGGGGGTTCACATCCCACCTCTGAATTGTGTGTCTGGAGCTTGCATATTCTCCCTGTGCTTTGGGGGTTTCCTCCCCCAGTCCAAAGACATGTGATGCCAAAGAGACTGATAGACATTTCCGGATTGTCTGCAAGTTATTGTCTGTAGTGTGTGAATGTGTACATGATTGTGCCATGTGATGGGTTGTTCCCCCATCTTGTGCCTCAAGTTCAATAGGATAGGCTCCAGGCTCGCCCGCATACCTGTGCAGGAAAATGGAGAAAAAAAAATCAGTTTATGTGGAGCGTGTAACTAAGTGTAAATACGACACATTCTTTAATTTAAAAAATTGTTAGCAATGGTAAATTGATTATTTTCCCGTAACAGTATACCCCCAAGTGCTTTATTCTTTACTTGGATGGTGTGTTTATTTCCAAGTTATTTTTATATGTTGCACCCAGTCTGATACTGCTCCAGCATTACGAGCAGATACTATACTTAATTCTTATTTTAACTGTGATTGCTCTGCAGGAGCTGAATGAGAATGTAGCAACCCTATTCAAAAGCGGAGAAGAGAGCGATGTAGAGGAGGGTGTGACCATCATGAACGACTGTGTCATCCCCTGCATGCACCTTATGGTCAGAGACAACATCACGCAGGAGGACATGGATGCTATTGAGGAGATCAGGAGTCACTGGTGCTCTTATCTGGGGCAGGATATGGATGGTGAGGCTTGCACGTGTGGCCTGTGATATGTAACATCTACAGTAAATTATAAATGAATAATGAGGTCATTTGAGAAGGATTAACAATAGATTAGCTACTACACTGGAAGATCATATCATGATGCTTTGACATTGTGGTGGCACACTATATATATAGTGGGGGAAATAAGTATTGAACATGTTGACATTTTTTTTCAGTAAATATATATCCAATGAGGCGATTCACATGAAATTTTCACCATCAATATATTTCGCAACAATAAGGTTGTGAAGGTCTTGGGAGAGCTTTTTGCTTTTACCCATCATGAGATGTTTCTTGTGTGACACCATGATAATGAAAAGCCTTTATATAGACCATCAATTTACTAACCCAGCTGAAATTCATTTGCACAGATAGGAGGTATAATTACTTACTGATTTCAGCTGGTTTCTTGCCTTACCTTGCCTTGAAGAACTGCTTTTTCTTAGCCTTTTCAATGCTTTTTTCCTGTGTTATTCCACTTTATTACACACAACTTTATTTATGGACTTTAATGTTGTGAATTTTTATATTTCCGGATTTCTTGAGTTAATACTGATGCCTGGTGAAAATTTCATGCAATTGCCTCATTGGAAATATATTTACTGAATTTTTTTTTTTGACGCGTTCAATACTTATTTCCCCCACTGTATATACCAAAATAGTATTTGGGTATTTGATATTGAAGAAGGAAGAGAAAACTAAACCAATGATCAAAATGAATAACATTATTTTAATTATTATTTTACCACTGTAATTGTATAGTGTAACACTAGCTTAATTCAATAAATTCTGCATCTTTGTTCTGTGCATGTCAGAGCTCCAACAGGAGAAGCTGAGTGAGTTCTTGCCGAGGGTTCTGGACTGCTCGGCTGAGAGGGTGGTGCTGAAAGAGCCGCCCAAAGTGAGAAAGTCACCCCATGACCTGTGCAGCCGCCTGGCGGCCGTCATGGAGTCCATCCATAGCACGTCAGTCGTCACTGTGAAGTGAGCGCACACAGGGGAGGTGACGTCATGGTGACATCATGGTAATATGCCCTGAATCCTGCTAAATGGTCAACCACTTGTTTTCTATTGTTGTTGCACTGAATATAGAGCTGTGTCTGGGTTTTTTTTTTATACATATTTTAATTGATCAACCCTGACACTTCACTGCATAGTCTAGTATATGCGGAACTATTGTTTGGACATGTCATGCTCTTTTAACATGTTTGATCTCAGGAAAGATCAATCGGATTTTATTTTGCACAGAATATCTTTTCATCATGAAGGCCGGATATTTGGGGGGAAAATGCACGATACTTTGACTTTTCACATGTACTGTAGAATGACATTGGTGTGAAATTAGCCCATAGTCACATTGTCTCAAATTGCTCTGCTGGTTTTCCACTCCTCTGTTTCTTCCCTCTAAGCCTGTGCTGAGCCTCAATAAACTTCCTCTCACTTTGTTGTACTCTGCCACTGGAGTTCTGTCTTTCTTACTGTTGTGTTTTTCATTCTGTTCTGCTTCTTCTGATGTCCCATAGACAAACTGATATCAATCCAGTAGCACACTAGCTTACAGATAACCTTAAGGTTAATATATTCATACTAAAAGCCACAAAACTTCCATTTTGATTTCATGGGGACTTAAAGCACTGCCTCAATGTGCACTGAAGCAATCAGTCAATTCCATCTCTTTTTATTTTATTCTCATTTTTAAAATAATACAGAACAATTATAATAATCACCTGTTTTTTTTGTTGTTGTTGTTTTTTAACCTCCTTCGTCGAACCAATATTAAATTATGATCATATGTCATGTCCTTGCTCATTCATGGCACGTATGATTCGATTACTCGTGAATTCGTTCAATTTTTTTTATGAACCGACTCTCAAATTGACCAGAATACTGTATCGGTTCCTTTTGAATGAACCGACTCCCATCTTGACTCGTGAATCTGCTCGTTCGGAACGGACCATCTCCCAGTTGGACTTGCGCGCGCGAGCAGTAGTATGGCGGGCAGTAGCGGGATTTGACTAAAAGGCAGCTTTGAGTTGGCAGAAGATTCGCTGAGAAATGGCTTCGTTTGTTACAGAAGTACTTGCGAGCTCGGGAAAATTGGAAAAAGATGACCTTGCTTCGAAAATATCCAAACTGTCTCGGAAAGTGGAGGAAACCAAGGTAAACAAACTTGGCTCGAAACAGACTTTGCTAACTAGCTAGCTAGTTGGCTAGTTTGGCAGCTGTCTGTTATAGATGGTTACATTACATATTAAACATTTCTAATTAGTAAAACTTATCGTGGGTTGAATACGGTGTTATAATGGTAGCTGAATTCATTCTCTGATATGCAGCAGTTACTGCAGCTGAAGTAAGCAAGCAAGTAAGTAAGGTTTTGCGCTAGTAAACTGCTCTTTATTTTTGTCTATTATGTGTTTATTGGTATTAATTATTAGTTAGTTTGTTTGGTAGTCACTTCCTTACTAATTCACTGGTTTGATTAGCGAGCTGCTGTCATCTATCTGCCACACTTAGCTTGTTGACGTGTCATTTATGGTTAAGCTATTTAGTTAGCCTGTTATAGCCACTTTCACCAGGATCTTCAAAAAGTTTAACTCTTATTCTTTATGAAAGAACGAGTCCATGCGTCGAGTATTGTTTGTTGAAAATAGGACCGGGTTCACATCACAATAAATCACGAGTCTCACTGATGATAAGCATGTGCAGGACAATAAGTCCTAGAATTGTTCTAAAGCCTTTCAAGTTTAATATTGATTTGTTTTCTGTTGTTTTGCCTGTCTTCAGGAGGAGATGTCTGACATGATCAATAAAAAATACAATGAGTTCATACCTAGTATGGAAGCGGCTGAGGAGCTCATGGACCAGGTGGAATCCGCATCCAAAGATATTGATCTCCTGAAAAGCTGTATTGATAATGAGGTATGACCGGATAGTTGCCTGATAGTTAACATTGCGTAGATGTAAATAAGCATCTGCAGGTAAGTTTCCTTCTGATGATTCTTCCATGCAGATCATATTTGTGCCAGACCTTTACAGTACAATGCACGATGACCAACATGGTTGGCTTTGTTTGTGTGGATTCTTTTCTTTCATTTAACAGATTTTATAATGCTTTCAAATAATTAAGTTTAGACTAGGGGTGCACCAAAATTTCGGCCGCCGAAAATAGCATTTTCAGTTTTTGGCCGATAGAGAAAAAAGGCAGAAAATATATGCCGCTCAGATTTCACTCTTGATCTAGGTAACCTAACCGTTGGTTAGGTTAGGAACCAACGGTTATCAGTCATGTCAGCTATTTGGAAATACTTCAAAATTTCTGATAAGGACTTCAAATTTGCAATCTGCAGCGTTTGTTACGCAGAAATTTCAAGAGGTGGTACAGTGCCGAAGCACTTTTTCATGACAGGTTTGATACACCACCTGAAAACACAACATCCCGTTCAATATTCAGAGTACAGCAAAACAACGACAGAATAGAGGCCCTCTGCCATTCTGTGTTTTGCCTGTTGTTTTCATTAAAATGAATGTGTAGCATATTTAAACTTTTTGTATTTGCAAGATGCTAGCCTAGAGCTGCTAAGTTCATTACTTGATTGCTGTTTTGCATATCATAATAGATAACGTTACATTATTTGGATAATCGGATGAAAAAAATTCTGTTAAATTTGATGGTTACAGAACTGAATGAAGAATAATATATTTAATATTGTTTTTGTTTTGGTGTGAAATGGGACATTGGTTTGTAGTTTTTCAACTACTGTAGTTTGAATTAAAAAGTCTGATAAATTAATATTAAAAGTAAAAATAAAAAAATTGGTTTCAGTTTTCGTCCAAGTGCGTCCTGAATTTTCGGTTTCGGCCCAGAATTTTCCTTTTGGTGTATCCACTAGTTTAGATGTGAGTGGGATAGACTTAAAACAAATTAAAGAGAACATTTATTCTTCTGCTTGACTTCTATTTCTATTTTTGAAGATGTCTTCCTGAGACCGTTAGGACTAGTTAAAATCATAAGCGATGTGAGTGATCACTTGGCTACTTGTTACGCTCAGACAGGGCTCGCGGCATTTTTGCTGTATGCGATTCAGATTACGTATGAATTGCTTGAACGAGACTTTCAGCAGTGTCACACTTATATTGTTGTGTATATAAATAGGCAGTTTTGGACTGGTGTGCAGGCCGAATAAATTCATTCAGATTTAAGTGCCTATAAAGCCGATGTTCATCACGATTTGGACCTATTAAATGTCTGTACATGCAGGTGCAGAGGAACCTCCATGAGGCTGTAACTGAATATGCCAAACTCAAGCAGCAGTTGGAGAAGAACACTTCAGTGATAAACATGCTCCAACACCTACAAGAGGTGAATGAGTTTACTTGGTTGCATTGTATGTGCATGTAGTCACTGTAATGCAATTAGAAGAACATTTCTTTCCACGTATTTAAGTTTTTGGTTTGTTTTTTTTATGCACAAGGAAATTAATTTTATTGTCACATTTATAGCTTGATACAGCCATGGAGGAATATCACAAAAACCTGCAGATGAAGAAATATGAGACAGCAGCCAAACAACTCAGAAAAGTGGGTAATAATGTCAGTTGTGGCATCTATAGATCAAACAGGATGCTGTATTTACAGAATGCAAGTTTTAAGGTTGCAGGCTGTACAGTTTCAATTTTTCCAACTTGGATGAAAGCAATATATAATGCTACTACATTGCATTCTATTAACACTGATTGTTTACACTCTCAGTACTATTCTGCAATATCAGAAGGTTATTAAATCAGTTACGAGAGGCACCTGTTGTGTTGCTCGTTGACCTGTGTCTTGTTGTTGTTGTGTTTTTTTTTTTTTTTGTTTGTTTTTGTTTTTTTTACTTTTATCAAGGCACGGGCCAGCTTTGAAGCCCTGAAAGCTTGGAACACTTCCGATCTTCCATTACTTTGTGCTCTTAGCTCCGAGCTCACTGTCCAGAGAGAGAACCTCATCTACCACCTCGGAGAGGAGTGGAAGCAACTGGCAGTGTGGAAGCTACCTCCAACCAAAGGTTAGAGTAATGAATGAGGAAACATTTACCGCTCAACTAACCCTGGAAGAGAAGGAAGAAAAAAATGTTAATGTAGAAGATAAAATATATCGATTATTTCAAGATTAACAATATGTCTCTGGCCTTGCAGTCCACAACAAGTCATACCATGGTTGTGTTAGCATCTGGAATGGGATGTTCAACAAGCACATACGAGTGTGATGGTCAGGTGTCTACATACTTTTGGCCATATGGTGTAACTAGCGGTCTAAACCAGTCATTGATTGATTCATTCATCTTCAGTAAGGGCTTTATCCTGGGATATCCAAAGCCTACCCCCGGCTTACTGGACGCAAGGCAGGAATACACCCTGAATGGGATGCTGATCTCACACACATTTACACATTCATTTGCTTCTAGAGTAGGGCTGCAACTAACGATTATTTTCATAATCGATTAAGTTGGACAGTTATTTTTTCGATTAATTGGATGGGGGGGGGGGGCACTTTCCGTACCATTTTTTTCATTTATTTAAAATGAATCCACAAGTGTTACAAATATAAACTTCAGACTAAAACTTTACACAACTGTTTGTCCAATTGTATAAGACTGAAAAGAACCCAATACACACAGATGCACACCAGAATATATATTATTCATTTAGGACTGTAGTTTAATTCTGTGCTTTTTTTTTTGCATCTATGAAAAGTGATACATAAATACTATATATATATATATATATATATATATATATATATATATATATATCAAATAAATATTTGATTATATCATTTCATGTGACAACACTGAAGAAATAACACTTTGCTACAGTGTAAAGTAGTGAGAATGTCCAAATTGGGCCCAATTAGCCATTTTCCCTCCCCAGTGTCATGTGACTTGTTAGTGTTACAAGGTCTCAGGTGTGAATGGGGAGCAGGTGTGTTAAATTTGGTGTCATCACTCTCACACTCCCTCATACTGGTCACTGGAAGTTCAACATGGCACCTCGTGGCAAAGAACTCTCTGAGGATCTGGAAAAAAAAGAATTGTTGCTCTACATAAAGATGGCCTAGGCTATAAGAAGATTGCCAAGACCCTGACACTGAACTGCAGCACGGTGGCCAAGACCATACAGCGGTTTAACAGGACAGGTTCCACTCAGAACAGGCCTCGCCATGGTCGACCAAAGAAGTTGAGTGCATGTGCTCAGCGTCATATCCAGAAGTTGTCTTTGAGAAATAGACGTATGAGTGCTGCCGGCACTGCTGCAGAGGTTGAAGGGGTGGCGGGTCAGTCTGTTAGTGCTCAGACCATACGGCGCACACTGCATCAAATTGGTCTGCATGGCTGTTGTCCCAGAAGGAAGCCTCTTCTAAAGATGATGCACAAGAAAGCCCGCAAACAGTTTGCTGAAGACAAGCAGACTAAAGACATGGATTACTGGAACCATGTCCTGTGGTCTGATGAGACCAAGATAAACTTATTTGGTTCAGATGGTGTCAAGTGTGTGGCAGCAACCATGTGAGGAGTACAAAGACAAGTGTGTCTTGCCTACAGTCAAGCATGGTGGTGGGAGTTTCATGGTCTGGGGCTGCATGAGTGCTGCTGGCACTGGGGAGCTACAATTCATTGAGGGAACCATGAATGCCAACATGGTCATTTGACATACTGAAGCAGAGCATGATACCCTCCCTTCGGAGTCTGGGCCGCAGGGCAGTATTCCAGCATGATAATGACCCCAAACACACCTCCAAGACAACCACTGCCTTGCTAAAGAAGCTGAGGGTGAAGGTGATGGACTGACCAAGCATGTCTCCAGACCTAAACCCTATTGAGCATCTGTGGGGCATCCTCAAACGGAAGGTGGAGGAGCACACGGTCTCTAACATCCAAAAGCTCCATGATGTCGTCATGGAGGAGTGGAAGAGGACTCCACGAAATATTGACACTTTGGGCCCAATTTGGACATTTTCACTTAGGAGTGTACTCGCTTTTGTTGCCAGCGGTTTAGACATTAATGGCTGTGTTGAGTTATTTTGAGAGGACAGCAAATTTACACTGTTACACAAGCTGTACACTCACTACTTTACATTGTAGCGAAGTGTCATTTCTTCAGTGGTGTCACATGAAAAGATATAATCGAATATTGACAAACATGTGAGTTGTGTACTCACTTCTACAGTCCTAGCAATCCCTGGTTGATTTGGTAGAACCTGTCTTTCCCCAGGGATTGGTTCAAATACCATTGGTGCAAATACCAGGTTCAGGTTTTTGCAAATTATCGTTTCATTTATAAATAAATGTAAAATAAATCAATCACTGAACGATCGTCAGCTCAGCTAATGTGATATTTGTGAATGCACGCAAATAACCAAATTGATTAATTTTAAAACATGAGATATATATATATATATAATAACTTTTTTTTACTTTCCTACGCACCCCCTGCAATTACACCACTGACCACTAGGGGTCCACAGAAACACTGCACTAGAGGGTAGCGTACATGCATAGTGGAAGTGTATAGTACGTCATTTGGGACACAACTTTAGCATTTACTTTCCGAAGCATGTTTTCGGAACAGAAGTAACATAATGGGTAAATGTACCGCGCGCAGACCCACTAATCGATAATGAGATTCGTTATCAACCATTTTCATAATCGATTATCGATTATATCAATTAGTTGTTGCAGCTCTGTTCTAGAGGCAGTTTAACATCACTGACACATCAACCATCTAATGTTTTTGGGAGATAGGAGGCAACCAGAGAACCTGGAGTTTAAAAAGAATAAATAAATAAAAGAATGATCTTCTTTTGACTCTATTTCTGTACGTATTTTTTTTTTTTTTTTTTTGCAGAAACAGTTACAAATGACAAAAATGATTTCATTTACAAGATATATATTTGTCTGGCATTTGGTCATCATTCAAACATGATTTTATTTTCACAGAACTGACTGGAATGCAGTCTTTCCTAACCACAGCACTTCATTTAGTTGGAGGAGAATCTAAAGAGGAAACAAACGTTCCCGATCCATTTCTTTCCAGTGTACTTCAGGCCCTTGCTATACAAGGAGAGCTGCACAAAAAGATCAAACTATTTGGTATTCATATTATTATTATTATTGTTATTATTATTATTATTATTATTATTATTATTATTATTATTATTATTATTATTATTTGATTTGATTTTATTTAATTGACATATTTTAATTATGTATCATGTATGATGCTTATGGTTGACTCTGTGTCCCACCCCCAGGTCAGGTATTACTAAAGTATATGCTAAAGCCTCTGATCATGTACCCATCTCTGTTGGTGGAAGTGAGTGAGCACCTCGAGGTTGGCACAGTGTTGAGTCTACAGAGCAAGGAGAACCGAGCAGAGCGTCCTACTCCTGAGGACGTGTATGCCAAAATCCTTTTAGTGCTCAAGACCCTACACAAACATCTGTTCGGTACCCTTAAACATCTTTTTAATTTAATTAATTTTTTTATAAATATTGTCATCAAAATTTATTTGGGGGGGGTTTGATGGGTTCTTGATGTCTATTCTGTGTATAGATACAGCTGTTGGTGAAAAGAAAGTGTCTGCTATATTGGGAGACCAGATATGGGAGGAGATGTCAGACTGTATCATCCGGGAATGCTTATTGCATTCCATACCGACTAATAGTAGTCAGCTTGCAGATTATGACACGGTAATTACTGTTAGCAAAAGACATGACCGTGTAATTGTTAGAGCTTTTAAATTATTCATTTGTTTCTTTCTTCAGGTTATCAAACAAACAGAGGATTTTGAAAGACATTTAAAGGAAATGGACTACCTGTCTGGAGACTCCACAGATCTCTTGAAGTATGCCAGAAATGTCAACTGTCATTTTGCTAGCAAAAAATGCCAAGATGTCATAGTAGCTGCTCGGAAACTAATGACCTCAGAGATGCATAACACAGTTAAAGTAAGGGCAGTGACCATCATTAACAGCAATAATTGTAGCAGATTTCCTCCATAAGTGCTCTGGATAGTTTGTTGACTTGCCCATAATTGATCCTCAGATCTCTCCAGACTACAAGCTCAGCCTACCTAAACTGCCAAGCCATGGTGCCGGGAGCAAAGAGAAGCAGGAGGGAAAGAAGGGTGGCCAGACTGTTCAGCCGATTCTGGAGAACGAGAAACAGCTGGGCCAGCGTACTCTATGTCTTCCTGTGTGTCGCATCAGTGAGTCCGTGCAACAGCTCATGCAGCTGGCTATAAAAACACTGTCTGAGGCAGTGGGCAGCTCCCACCAGTGGTATGTTTATGGCACAGTGTTCACTATTGATTGGTTTAGCACCCTTGTATTAAAATGTGTGTGTATATTTATATATATATATATATATATATATATATATATATATATATATATATATATATATATATATATATATATATATATATATAAATATAAATATAAATAATGTGTGTGTGTGTGTGTGTGTGTGTTAGGGATGCACCGAAATGATAATTCGTGGCCGAATACCAAACACGTTTTTTTCCATTTATTTTGCCATTTTTTTCACCATTGCATAAATTAAATAGTCAAAATGTGCTTTTTACTATTTTGTCTTGCTTTTCAAAGAAAAAAATCGATTTAAAAAAACTACAATTTCAAAATATTTATTTAACACTGAACATTTTTTTTTTTCATTCCAGCAGGCATAGGCTACCAACAAGGCACGATATAACTTTAAATAAATTAATTAAAAAATATATAAAGTAAAATAAAAATATTTTTGTGGTCATCTTTGAGCCCCCCTTGAATAGCCTATATTAGGCCTATAACTGACTGCTGAAAGAATGTAACACTCTGTAGCCTACAACAAAAATGTGTATTAAAAAGTGCTTTGACGAGTGCAAAAAATGGTTCTATTCGGTTCTATACGTCTGATTATATTGGGGATATGTACCGCTCGCGTCCCTGTACAACTCGCGGAGTATTATAGTAGATATAGTATAGTTAAATACGTTGTTAATGTTATGTTCGTTGATAGATTTAGTTAGTTTAAACTATAGATTAGTTCATTTAGTCCCCCCTGGTTTGTCCGCTCCCAGTCCATAGTACTAGTTCATTTTTCTTGTTTTGTGTTTTGACCCTGTTTTCTGTGACTTTGATTCCTGCTTTGCCCCGTTTATGCCTGTTTGACGATCGCCCGACCCTTTGCCTGTCTTGACTACGTTTTTTGGATTACGATTTTGATTTGTCTCCCTGCCTTTAAATAAATACGTCTTTACCTGCTTCCGTACTCTACTCCCTTACGTCTCGCAACGTGACAGAAACATGCTCCGGAACAGAAACAAAACAAACGCGCGTGTCCACAGTAAACATCTGAAGAGCATGTAGCTCGTGCACGTAGCTCGTGCATGCGCGAGCCCCCTCCTAGAGGTCGTGATATTTGCACGTGTCACTCTGGTTGCTAGGCTATTTGGGGCGTCATCAAACACGTCATTGTTTGGTCGAGTTCATTCGGCCGAACACTGAAAGTGCTTTTTTGTTTTTTTGTTTTTCCTTCTATTTTTGGCCGAATAATTTCGGCTGCCGAACATTCAGTGCATCCCTGATTAATAAATAAGTAAATAAGAAATGTTTCTCATGATCTTAAAAATCTTTTGATCTGAGGTTGTATGATTAAATGTTTGAAATGGGTCTTGTAGCGAAAAATACAACTTTGCCGACATATTCATTTCTTTCATTAGAAAACTAACACTTGGAGCGAAATATTCCGAAAAGCAGCCAATAAATGTCCAGCATAGGTGGAAACTCCTTTAATACTGTTTAAAAAGCATCTCGGAGTGATTTCTCAAGAAATCGGTTGAGAAAATGCCAAGAATACATTTCTGGAAATTCTACGCAAAAGGGTGTCTACTTTATTTTGATTTTTTTTTTTTTATCACAACATAATTCCCATAGTTCCATTTGTATTATTCCAGAGTTAAATAAACAGTACTGTAAAATTATTGTGCTTTTCACTTCCAGTATTCCAGTACAAATCTTTGGGAGGCGTTGCCTATGGGAGTGAAGTGACTGCTTTTGATTCTGATTTTTCCAAGATGGCTGCCCGCATAATGTTAGCGTTCAGCTACCTGGTGAAGTTTTGTTCATGTGTTTAGGTCACGTCAGAAATTCTCTGCCATCACTGCAGGTCAGGATGAGGTCCTTGTTGGTTGTTTACAGAAAATATTTTGGGTGAATCGACTTTAATTATTTGTTCGCTACATTAATCTCAGAGCTCCAGACCAAACCTCAGAACAAACATCAGGCATTAAGTCTTGGTTGACAGTTTTTCTCTAAACTATTCTCTTAGGAAAATGGCATTTTGGAATTCCCTATTTTCCTAGTATTTTTATCAGTATATTGTTGTTGTTGTTTTTTTATTATTATTTTTTTTTAGTGCTGTCCAGCTCTTCTACACCACCCGAAATATCTTTCACTTATTCTATGATGTAGTTCCGACATACCACAAGTGAGTTTGCTTGTCTTGTTTATATATGTTTTCTCCTATAAAAAAAATAAATAAATAAATAAAAAACGCTCATGATTAACAGGTTTTGTGTTTCTGCTTTAATACAGGGACAACCTACTTAAGTTTCCTCACTTAGCCGCCATCCAGCACAACAACTGCATGTTCCTTGCCCACCATCTGCTGACACTCGGTCATCAGTTCAGACCACATCTTCCTTTGAAAGACGGAGTGGTCTATTTTGTGGACTTGGTCCCAGGCTTTAGAAAACTGGGTAAGTTTGATAGCTTTTCGATGCTGTCATTTCTACTGAGATTCCAGTATTTTTTTGAGACCTGAACAATAGCAAGCTCTACCCTAATAATAATTTGGAACTCTCGAGAACTATGCCTACGAACTTCAATGAACCCTGTCTAAAGTTAATTAGTTTCTGAAAAGATTCGTCCTGGGGCAATGGACACGGTTTTCGAAATGGTAAGACTTGTGTATTTTTGCTGTTTTCTCGTTAAGGTGCTCAGTGTTTTGTGGCGCAGATGAACGTTCAGAAAGCAGAAATGTTGGAGAGACTGTCCACTGCCAGAAACTTCTGTAATCTGGACGATAAAGACAATTACACTGCGGCTAGCAAGGCAGTCAGACAAGTGAGACCGCTTTTTATATGATTTTTTCCAAGTGTATCTCTTTAAAACTTTGTCAGTTTATGGAGAGCTGATTTGCAAACAATATTTGGTGACGTCATTTAGGTGATTCATCAGCTAAAGCGACTCGGGAAAGTCTGGCAAGATGTCCTACCAGTGAACATATACTGCAAATCCATGGGGTCACTTCTGAATACAGCGATTTCTGAACTGATTACAAAAATCATGATGTTGGAGGTGAGCCCCAAAATGGCAACACTGTGAACCTTCTTTAAAGTTGATAAGAGTTCACATATTTGCAAACGATTAATCTTGCCCACAGGACATCTCAACTGAAGACGGAGAGCGTCTGTTCACACTCTGCCAGACCATCATAGAGGAAGGACCTCTAGTCTTCACACCATTACCAGATGAGTCCAAGAACAAGAAATACCAAGAGGAAGTGCCAGTCTATGTGAAGAAGTGGATGACCTTTAAAGAACTGTCCTTAGTGCTGCAGGCCAGTCTGCAAGATATTGTGGACAGGTAATACAAAGCAAAATAATGTTCTTGACATACAAGATTTTTCCCTTATTTATAGGTATAATGGTCGAACTCTGACTGCAGAGGTACTACAGGGTGTGATCACATAGTTTAATCAGTTTAGTGTTTTTGACTGGAACCTGGATACATGTTCTTCCACAGTGCAGGTTTTCTGAGAAGAGGCAGTCTTGGTCCGGATCTATGGTGCAGTTTGTTTGTGAAAAATCAATTTGACTGCAGAAAGGTGTTGTTTTTTTTTTTGTTTGTTTGTTTGTTTGTTTGTTTTGTTTTGTTTTTTTGTGTGTGTTTTTTGTTTTTTCTGCAGAAATGCAATGTGTTTTAAAAATTTGGACCAACATTCTAAAAGAAAATTGGTGTATATACAAAATATTAAAACCAGTTATTTACATAATTAACTAATTATTTATTTAACTCTGGCTCAGTGCTCAAGCTTTGTTTACCTTTAAGTTTTTGGTCCAAAAATGGGTTGATTAGGTTTTTTTTAAATGTCAATTTGTTTTCTCCACAAGTCTGATTCAAAAAATGTATATGTCGGTTTAAAAAACCCTCAAATACAAAAGTTTGATTAAGAATGAGGCAAACAACAATTTTAGGGAGATGTTATTCACTTTATTTTTTCAATATTTTCTTGTTTTCCAAAGTAACAACTTTGATTTGATATTAAATGAATGTAAAGTATACAATATTAGTTTGATTAAGACGTCTATTTTTTTTCCATGTTATACTTGATTTTTTTTTCAAGTTTTAAAAAGAAGATTAAAACTTTAAGTCAGACTGATATAGAGTGGGGTTGTGGAGAGGTCCAAGACTGCAGTATTCTGCACAGAGCAAGCAAAGATGCAAAAGCCACAGTGCTAGCGTGTATACAGTTTAGAGGTTGATGCTGAGATGGAACACCAAAGATGGCGAATAAAGGACACACATGACATTTATTTTTATTGGAGAAATACTGTGACCAATTTTCTTGTTGTGCTTTTTCAATTCTGGGCAAAAAAAAGGTTAATATATTAATACAATTCATGCTTGGCTTTGGCTGCTAATTGATTGTCTATCGCTACAATGCCATTATTGTTATGTCACAAATAGCATCATTACTCCTTCAGTTCAGCAGGAGGTTGCTTATGCAGGCGGCATTTTTGGTTGAGTAATGCATGCTGTTGTTTATAGAATTACTGACAGACTGTTTCTCTCTTCTAGGTGGGCAGAGGGCAAAGGGCCTCTCGCACAGGAGTTCTCCAGTAATGAAATGAAGAGTCTAATTCGAGCTCTGTTCCAAAACACAGACAGACGAGCCATAGCCCTCACTAAAATCAAATAATGACTCAAATTGCCAAATCACTTAAGGTTACTAGACTACAGTGCTGCACAGCTGCTCTTCCTTCTTTAATTTGTGATTTTATTTTCTATTATGCTGTAACATGAAATAATAAATGCATTTTCAAGCAAGATAACTTAATACCTGACTGTTTATGTAATTTTTTGTAAGCCTTTTTATTAATTAATATATATATACACACACAGTATCTCACAAAGTGAGTACACCCCTCACATTTCTGTAAATATTTGATTATATCTTTTCATGTGACAACACTGAAGAAATGACACTTTGCTACAATGTAAAGTAGTGAGTGTACAGCTTGTGTAACAGTGTAAATTTGTTGTCCTCTCAAAATAACACACAGCCATTAATGTCTAAACTGCTGGCAGCAAAAGTGAGTACACCCCTAAGTGAAAATGTCCAAATTGGGCCCAAAGTGTCAATATTTTGTGTGGCCACCATTATTTCCCAGCACTGCCTTAACCCTCTTCTGAACAGTGTTGATTTATGGCTTCTGCTTTGCATAGCAAAGCCTTAACTTCCATCTGTGGATGCAGTGGCGAATGGTGTTGACTGACAAAGGTTTACCAAAGCATTCCCCATTCCATGTCAGGATATCCATTATAGACTCATAACAGTTTAAGACAGTGAAGTCTGAGGGATCGAAGATCTCACACATTCAAAAGTGGTTTTTGACCTTGCCCATTTGACAGGATTCCTTGAATCTTTGAATTATATTGTGCACTGTAGAAGGTGAAATGTCCAAAATCCTACCGATTTGTCTTTGGGGAATGTTCTACTCAAAGTGTTGGATAATTCACTGACGCATCCGTTGGCAGATTGCCGAGCCTTGCCCCATCCTTGCTCCTGAAGGACTAGGCCTTTTCTGAGGCTCCTTATATATTATAATTAGACAGTTGCCTCAGCTGTTTCACAACACCCTCTTATTTCAGTTTGTCACATCGCTATTAGTCCTAAATTGCCCCTGTCCCAACTTTTTTGGAACATGTTGCATGCATCAATTTCATTCGTCACTTCCTGATCTACCTTCCTTACAATACAATGTATTGGTATTGCATTGGTTCAGTTTGTTGATGTTACAAAATATATGAATATTTTACTGTTCTATTTGTGTCAATATCGTCTCGCGAAGCCTGTATATATCTCTTTAGTTTATCATCTCATGCCTATTGTGTACATTTTATGGGTGGAAACTTCCATTTTTAACTTAAGGTTAAAAGTGTCAGGTTTTTATTTATATATATATATATATATATATATATATATATATATATATATATATATACACACACACACACAAAAAAAGGTTTTTATCTTTTTAAAACGTTATCTTTTACTATTAGTGCCAAACAATGTTAAAAATAATAGAACAACGCCTTTAGACTGGCACACTAAGCCGTGTTAAAAAGCATTCTTGCATATAACACCTGTAACCAGGAGGAACACCGGAAGTTGATTGTGTTCTACGGTTTACATTGTAAATAAATGTGGTTAAAATCTCCAGATAGAAGACACATAAAAAGACAGTGTAAACAAAGCGCTTTTGGGGGGAAACAGTGTTTGTTACATTCTTGTACATGTTGCAGTTCAACCCTTATGAATATACACAATCGCTAAAACACTTTTGACAACCTGAGCTGTTTCCATGCTGTCAGAACTCGGCTTTGCAACATATTTGCGACAGTTTATGACCCGGTCTCTGACAACGCCCACGGAAGGTTGCCATGTTTGTAAAATGGAATCCTATTCGAAATCAATGGTGTTACAGTATAATTAGTTTAAAGTCTACATGAAATCACAATGGAAATTCTGTAACTTTTAGTATGAATATATTATCCTTTATAATTGTTTTGATCTGTAAAATCAACAACAAAAAATGACCTATTTGATAACAATAGTAGTGGTCTACATGTTAAGCTAAAATGAATTTTTTAAAAAAAATTCTAATTCTAAATTCTAACAAAACACAGGGGGTAGTGCTGGCTTGTCTCTTAACCC